>NC_028643.1:72851985-72969428 GCF_001406875.1 Solanum pennellii | reverse complement strand
GGGGTGGGGCGAGGCGGAGTGAGGCAGTATTATAAATTTAGACACAAAATTAAGATTTTAATTTTATAGGTTCTGAATTTATAATGATGATTTTTAGCGTTTTTTAATTTTCAAATTGGAGGTGGAGCCGGGGAGGCGAAACGGGAGAGGCGAAGAGGGGGATTACCGAGGGGAATCGAATCATCACCTATAAGGTGACTGTGTTTAAGTAGTCAACTAATTTAGTTACTGAGATTCTTCAAATTTAAGTGATAATAATTAGGTTCCAAATTTAATATTTCTATAAATTTAATGAATTTACCAACAAAAATATACTATTCCCTATTTAGTTGTCCACTTTAGAAGTGACATACATATTAAGACACCAATTATTATCATAGGTTAGTTACAATTTTTACCTTTAACTTAAAAGATTATGCAACTCACCAAGTATAATAAATGTATTTTCTGGTTCAAAAAAACATGCATTACAACTTAGTAGTACTAGAAAATTATCTAGAATTGAATAAGGGATTGGGAAAAAAATTGTTGTCCTTTCTTAATTTGTTAAAATGGACAAGTAAATAGAGACATATAAAAGAAAATATAGACAAGTAAATAGAGACAAAGAGAGTATTTGAACTGAATCTACTGAGTACAGCCAAACCCGCATGCAGGCATTTCACTCCCAATTCCAATACTCTATGCATGGTTGAGGGAAAAAAGAGTAATTGTATAAATCATGTATATATATACATATTAAGAAGCATATATATAATAGTAACAACGAAATGTCTTAGCAATGGAAAAAATCTTATCAAAAGCACCACCTTCAGAAATAGGTCATGCAATATGAGAATCTGAATTAATCGAGTACACTATGATTAGGGAAAAAAGAGTGTAATTATACCATAAGCCATAGTATGTTAAAGTATATAGTAATAACAATATACATTCATGAAAACGTCGTCTTTAAAAATGGATCCTGCAATGCGTGAATTCGGAATAAGTTTCATGCCCCTTCCATCAATTACCTAACTGTTCATGTTTGCACAACTTAAACAATTTACAATCACATGCAAAGCCCATCGCAACACAAGTACACAACTCAACCAAACAGTTGCAATAAAACACCAAATCTAAAAAGAGAACAAGTCACACTAAATATGTATTGTAAAATCTTGGTACATGATACATGTTTAGCTCAGTAAAATATTTTGTAACTGCAAGTAGAAATTTTCTCATGTGCTGACTTTATCAATTGTAAAATATGATCCCATACCAAAATAAATGAAGGGATATTAATGGTATTCTTACCTTATCCTATGTCATTGGTAACACCAACTCTTCTATTTTAAGGGATATTCATTTATGTAACACTATTTATTTTGTCAGTCCTCAAATTAAATTGCCAAATAATAATAGTGATCCAGACAAAATTACCAAACTCCTTAAAAAAAAAAAAAGAAGGGATTACACAATAAGAATCGAACTTTTATTAATAAGGTAAAAGTTTAAATAGTCAATACTGAGTTATTAAGTAGACATTTGACTATGAAAATCAAATATTATTAACGTTTTTGGAATTCTTAAGTTGGAATTAGAGTAGAAGTTGTAAAGAATATTTAAATCTGATGTATTATTTATTTTTTTCCGAATATATTTTATATCTTCCAAATTCTAAAGATGAGCAAAATCACCTAACTTGACTAATTTACCTGAAACATACAATTAAATACTCCCCCGTTCCTATTTGGTTGTCGTCATTTTAAATTTCACACCCCTTAAAAAAGTTGATAAGTATACCAATGTATCCTTATTTAGTGTACTCATGAAATCAAGTTTACGATAAATCAACATAAATTAATTTATTTTGATTAATTAATTTGAGTAACGAACATGAATTAATTATTTAATTTTCCTATATATGTTGATCAAATACATATTTTTAAGGCAAATAACTCTTTTGGGTAAAATAGGAAAAAAATTGGTCATTTATTCATTGTTTTTGTCAAATGACAAGTACTCCCACTGTCCCTGATTAATACTTGTCCATTTTTGAGTTTGCACGCCTATTAAAAAAATAATGATTGATATAGTGAGTTTACGATTTTGCCCCTATTAATTATGAAGTGGATGAATTCAGAACTTAAAATTATCAAAAAATTCTACCTTTTTCAAAGTAATTACAATAGGTAAAAAAAAAATTCTTGATTTGTCAAAATGAACAAGTAATAAGGGACAACTAAAACAGGAAAAGTGAACAAGTAAGACGACGGGAGTATTAAGAAACATCTATTTTTAGTAAGGATGACATATAAATAGAAACGAAAAGATATATTTTTATGTATACTATTACAAATATTTTCAATTTATTTGGAATTTTTTATGATGGTGATTTGATCAGTTGCAAATATATTTTGAAACTGTCAAAATGAGCCTACTTAGCCAACTTCATGACTAGCATTGACATACCCTACACAGTTCATGTGTATAATACTATAGTCACTTTATGTCATACTTAGTATATGCATGCAAATAGTTTCACATTAGCTTAATCTCTCACAAGTAGTATAAAATAGAGCCCATTTTCTTCAGTTAGCTCATCTACTTTTTTATTCACTTTCAACTTTCAAACTCAATTTCTCAATCTTTTTTTCTCAATGGAAATTTTACCTGTGAAGACATCAGATGATGGATACAAAATTGAAGCTAGAAATCTTTCCTATAAATTACCTCCTAAATATAATGAGTTTAAATGGATAGGCAAAAAGTTGGCTAACAACAACAAGGCTAGTAGTACTTATATACTAAGGAATGTGAGTTGTGAAGCCAAACCTGGAGAAATTACAGCAGTTGTTGGTCCAAGTGGCGCGGGAAAAACGACGTTGTTGGATATTCTAGCAGGAAATGTTGGTCCATCATGTGTTTCTGGTCATGTTCTTGTTAATGATCAGCCTATGAAGCCTGCAAATTTCAGGAGAATATCAGGCTATGTGACACAAGATGAGGCTTTATTCCCTCTTCTTACTGTTGAAGAGACTTTGATGTATAGTGCGCGGTTCAGGCTACGTGCAGGGGATGATAAGGCCAATGATAGAGTGAAAAATCTGTTGAATGAGCTTGGTTTGGACCATGTTGCTGGTTTAAAAGTTGGGAGTGAATCAAGTAGGACTATTTCAGGTGGTGAGAAGCGTAGAGTGGCGATTGGAGTTGAATTAGTTCATGATCCAGCTGTTGTTCTGCTCGACGAACCAACTTCAGGTCTTGATTCTGCTTCAGCTTTTCATGTAATGCATATGTTAAAATCAATGGCTAAGAATCATGGTAAGACAATTGTACTTACCATCCATCAGCCTGGTTTTCGAATTCTTGAACTTTTCGATAAAGCTGTGTTGCTGTCAAATGGCTTTGTACTTCACAATGGTTCTTTGCATCTTCTTGAAGAGAAACTTAAGTCCACAGGACATTTCATTCCTCATCATGTCAATGTTCTTGAATTCGCTATGGATATAACAGATAGCCTTGCAGAATGCCTGCATTCTGGAGATCAAAGTGACATTGAAAAATGTGAAACAGAACAAGAAAGCGATAATATGCTTAACAAAAACACCAATAAGGAAGTTCTATACTCCAATTCTCCACTGAAAGAAGTACTAATTCTCAGCCAGAGATTCTGCAGGAACATTTTCAGGACAAAACAACTTTTCTTGGCTAAGGTAATCCAAGCATTACTTGTGGGGCTAATTCTGGGATCGATATTTTTCAATGCTTATAACAGCAACACCAAGAATTTGGAGCTGCAATCTCAAGTTGGATTCTTTGCTTTCAGTCTCACATTCTTGCTGTCATCCAACACGGAAGCTCTACCGATTTTCTTAGAAGAAAGGCGAATTCTAATGAGGGAAACATCTAGAGGAGCCTACAGAATTTCCACCTACAATATAGCTAACACAATAGTATTCCTTCCTTTCCTTTTCATAGTGTCTCTTCTCTATGCTATACCAGTATACTGGCTAGTTGGATTAAAGTACGAATTCAGTGCATTCGCGTACTATACTCTGGTGTCCTGGATGATATTCGCGATGGGGAATTCATTCGTGGCAGCCTGTTCTGCACTAGTGCCAAATTTCCTCCTTGGAATGTCATTTATCGGTTGCCTAATAGGTGCATTTTTCCTATTCTCAGGGTACTTTATATCGAAAGAGTCAATTCCTATGTTCTGGCTATTTGTGCACTATCTAAGTCTGTTCAAGTATCCGTTCGAATGTTTCTTGATTAATGAGTATGGAGGAGAGAGCGGGAAACTGAAATGCATACAGAAAGTTGATGGAGTGTGTCTAATGTATGGTGAACAGTTATTGACGCGATACGGTCTAGAGGAGTCACAGAAGTGGTCTAACATAGCTATTATGTTAAGTTTCATCTTTTGTTACAGGTTTTTATGTTTTCTGATTCTCTGGTATAGATCTATCAGAAACAAATGTTGAAAAGAATGACTAACAAAATTCCTTTAATTTCTTCATCTATGAAAATCTAAGCATATTAGTCTGTTTTCTTCATATTCTTGCAACATTTCAGATCTTTTCCCATGCAAATTTGTTGTTCCAAATGAAACCTTCCCTATCCCTTTCCATTTTCAAATTCAAGAAGAGTTGTTTTCAACTCCAACTTGCTTACCAGCCGCGAAAAAGAGAGCACAAAAATCATCATTTGAGTTAAAATATGGCAAAAATGAAGTCATATATACAGCAGTTGCAAGGTAAAGATACACTTGATGCCTCAACTTGTCTAGTAGTAGAAGCCAAAAGGAATGTTAAAGCATAACACAATGCAGCATTTGCCATTTTATATTGACTATTGAGAGGAACACTTGATTTTTCGCGTATTTTACAGCAGCAAAAGACTTGACAAAGTCTTCAAAAGCAGAGTTTGATCAGCCCACTTTTCACCGAATATAAAAAACCTTAGAGCTGTCTGACCTGTAGACGTCTCACATATAATTGGATGACAACATTCTAAGAAGCAATGTACATGGTCCAATAATTCATGGAACAATTATACTAAACTAAAGACTCAATAGGCCCACAGAGGATGATCCTCTCATACTTGGAAGAATTTTTTATACTCAACTTGTTACTAGTCAACCCTCTTTTTTGTCTGTCATTTGTCAACCCTCAATTTGACACTATTTACTCTGGTTATCAGCCTACATGATCCTTTTATTCTCGGTTCGTGGGAAATGTTTCCATCACTAACCAGTTCAGCTTCACTAGTAAGCTTTTTTGTTCAAATCTCGAATTTAATTTGCCTGACAAGCTTCCTGATGCCAACTTTAGGACACCTTAACATGAAAAATAATAAAATGACCTAGTAATATTAGGAAGGTTTTTTAACTTTTTGTCCTAACCATTGTGAAAAATGTTAATACTGTGAGGTTATTTAAAAGCCAAATTATGAGTAATTTGGTAAAAAGAAAGTTGATGTGTGGTGTAATGATTACATTGTAACTGTGTGTAAGTTAAGAACTAAAAATTCTCTAGTTTGTTAGTGGCTTGATAAGAGGAAAAAACAATTCAAAATCTGATATTTACGTCAAATTAATAAATGCAAGCTAGACGTAAGTCTGTTATATAAAATTTGATCACTTATTTGTTGTAATACTCCCGCTTTAATTATAAAGTGATAGTGTAATATTTGTTACATTACATAATTTGACGACTTGGGTCTGAGATGAGTTTAAATGAAAAGACATGATCAGTGAAGGATTCATATAACGGACTTTCAAGTGTTTAGGATGGAATGAGGCATAGTAATTGATTGGTGTTATTGTTAGAAAAATTAAAAGGAAAAATATTACAGACATGAATGGCTTTGGAAAACCTCCCTTTATGAGTTAGTTTTTGGAGTTAAGTCCAAAGGTCATATGTACACTATTCAACACTCTAACCTGCTGAGGCCGCGACAGCTCCCATTTCTTTAGTTTACACCCCTTAAGTAGGCCAATCTGTCGCGAATCCAGATTAGACAGGCTCATGGACTTCAAATACTGGATGATTATATACAGGAAAACAAAATAAGAAAAAGAAAGAGCTCCATGAACCCACAAGGCATGCCACAGGCCAACATTAAATACATTATAGCACTTGTATTGGAGTATCAATCAAACACCACCCTTAAATAGGCAATAGATAACTAAGATTCAATATTTTCCAGTTTCCAGCAAGAAAAATGATGTTACTATCTTCCATATAGTATGATGCTAATACACTATTAAATGAACTCCAAATTGGAGGCAGTCGCGCTCTTTTTCTTTTGACTGTGACAAAGTAATATGAACAGTAATAAGGTTGACTAGTTTAGAATGAACTCTTTAAAGGAATCTGCAATATATGTATGTAAATTTTCTGGACAGCAACATCAGGAAAGCGAAGGAACGGTTACATCAGAGTAATTTTTCTTATATTTATACTGGTTGCAGCTTAGTGCAACACATTCTCCATTTACAAAGGCAGACATATGTAGCAGCATGCATATCCATTTTATCAGAGGATATGCATGCTAAGACATGTGCCATTGACCTGAGATCACTACGTAATACATTATATAGTTGATGAATAAAAGCAAGTAAATAAGACACATTATTCACCAGAAATCCCCTAAAGAAGATGAGCTCGAAGAATTGAGGAGTGAAACTCTTCGCCTCTTGCTTGATAGTGTACTTCTCGAAGAGAATTCCTCGGATGCATAAAATTTATCAAGCACTGACCTCAAAGCCTGACGAACAGAAGTTATAAGAAGCTGGCACCTTTCAGTACCCTCAGTATTCCCTTCATTGCCCTCAGTGATCACGAAAACGCTAACCATTCTGCTCCCTAGTGTAGCAATCTCTGCCCTCAGTGTTTTGAGGGGGAGAGTATCCAGAGCTTGACGTAGATCAGAAATAAGCTCATGCTTATAGTCACAGCACAAAGATGCCTTGACAGAATAAGTGGCTCCATCAGATCCCTCTGCTTGTTGTTCAACTTTTACTTCATCAATGTCTGTTGGAACTAGAACACCTTTGGTAGCTTCTGCTGCATTCGCTCTCAATTCTTTTATGTGGCCGATGACTTTGGCAAGTAAAGCGGCCTTGTCCATCTGTAATAGAAATGCACAATTTAGCTAGAATTAAACTCAAAATACTTCAAAGGACATGAAATAGCGAGGGCGCCAAAATCAACCTCACCAAACTCAAAACTCAAAATACTTGTTTTATTAACTGTGTAAATTGTTGAAACCAAAGTTGTTAGCAATATACACAATTCAATCCAAAAATATATATATATCCAATCATACTAAGAAATTGCTTGACAGCTAAAGCATAGTATACAAACAACACAATAGACTCCTCCTCCTCTACTTATCCAAATTATCTCTGGATTGATTTACTTGAACGAAACTAGATCTTGTGGAATCATATTAAAAATTTGACGATACATTTGCGACTTGCTAAAAAAACAATCCTCGTTTACCAACCACACATTACGGAGAGATAACCATACCATCCGAGGGAGCTGGAGTGGGTAAAACAATACTCATTATGGAATTGACCTTAATTTCACCAAAAGACAACGTCGGGACTGCTTGTACTTCTACTCAAACTACTTATGAGCTAGCCAACGGCTTCACAAGTTTCACTTTACATCTTGAAGTTATAAAACAGTTTACAACAAACAAACAGTTGTAGAGTGTACTCATACTTTACCCCTCCCCGTGGAGGTAAGAGAGTTTGTTTCGGAAAGACCCTCACAAATCAAAGTAGCTACGGAAGTAGAAAAAACAAGTCAATTAATACAGAAAGCAGTACAGGTCATTCAGAAAAAGAACAGTACCAACAGCACAAAACACATTAACGGGTATCAAAAACAACAAACAGTGGACAAAGTTTGATTCTTGAAACAAAACCAATCAAAATAAACTGAAGATTTACCTTATTAGTGCCAGGTATAAGGTTCCTAAGAGTACCCAAATGACCATTAATCCTCTCCCTCCTCCTCCTTTCAGCTTCACTATGATTCTTCAAAGCAATCAAAGCTTTTTCTGGATTAACCCCTTTTCCCCCTGGCTTCACCATTGCCTTCACAAGCTCACCACTCTCATTATCCAAAACTAATGAAGAAGATGATGACAACCCATTTCCTATTATACCCTGAAACCCCCCATAAACCTCATTCAACCCATTAAAAGAACTTAAAAATTCCATCTTTTTTGCAGCAAGAAAAACACCCACTTACAAATTACAGCACAAAACCAGGTGGACGGTTTGTGGGTGATGACCAAACAGAGATTCTTGGACTGGGTTTGCTTATTTTTTCAATTCTACTAATAGGTACTTCCATTACTAAAACAGAGATAAAACTTATTGTTATTGGCAAAGTTTCTGAACAAGAAAAGATACAATTTTCTTCTTGAATTGAAGCATTATTGAAGGATTTGTGATAAGCCCCAAAGGTCCAATTTGGAAGATAAACAAGAAGATTTTGAAGGGTCCCTCAAAGAGAAAAGAGTAACCAAGAACAGTGATAGTATAGTTGATAAGACAGTCACTATGAAGTTGTTTTTTGTTTTGGAAATTAGTGGACAACTCTATTTAAACCCTAACATTAGTTTCATTCGCTTTGTTCGATTGAGAATAAATTGTTTTAAAATTAATTATTTAGAATTAATTATTTTTAATTAAATTATTTTATTAGGTATCATAGATAACTAAAGTGTGAGATAAATAATTTTAAAAATATTTAATATTTTAAACTAAATACAAAATAAAATAATTATACATTTATTTCTAAAATTATTATTCTTTTATATTATGTACCTAATATAAAAAAGTGTAAGAGGGACAGCAATGACTACCAAATCATATAAAAATTTTGCAATGTAATAAATTTTAAAATGTCAGAAACAGTAGCTGTCTGTGACATTTAATATAATTTCCTGCTGCAAATATTGACATGTATTTATTATATATATAAAAATCTCACAAAATAAAGCCTCAATATATAAAATATATTAATTTTCAATATTCAGTATAATCTCAAAATATGGAGTGTGCATTAGTTTTTACATCTATCTCAGAGATAAAAATGTTGTTTTTAATAGACTTTTGATTTAATAGAAAAATAGTTTGAATCAATTCAGAAGAAGAAATAATAGAAATACAAAAAATAACAGATCGTAACAAAAATAACAATACGTAATAGACTAGCTAATACAATAAAATAGTATAATAATCAAAATATAAGAAACAACAGATAATATTAACATAGATTGAAGCACAAGAAACTATTAAAACAATGTTACAACTACTAGTAATTTACTATGAACGAATAACAAAACAACACAATGTAATCGACTAATCTTTTAATCCAATTTGTATTTTTCACAATCTCATATTTAAGGTTATTCATAAAATATATGTAATTTTTCTCTATTGAAGTCTAACTAAATCTGAATAATTATTTAAAAAAAAAGTCATTGCTACTTATTATTAAAGGGTGTAATATATTTTATTTTTATTAAAATTTTAAATTTCACATTAAGTTCTTTTTTAAAATTTATAATGTAAATTATTTTTCCATATGAAAATAAAAAAAAAAGCAGGAAAAGTGCTAATGTGAAGGGAATGTGGTAGTGAACCTTCAGAGTTGTTTCAGTCCAAAATCTTTTTTTGTCCTTTTATGCTGTAAATTAAAGGGGTCCTCTTTTTTCTCATATAATTTGTCGTTTACCCAATAAAATAATTACACTGTCCACTGCATTTTATTTATCTCAATTCTTATTTAAACCGTTAAAAAATATTTTTTTTATTTTCTAATTTTTCGAATAAAAAATAGATAATTAAACAAAAATCAATAATATCTATCATATTAGATTTGATTTTGATTTTAATCGAACATTAATTCAAATCAAATCGCTAATACTCATAATTGTGATGATTTAATCATTTTTATCATACTATTATTTGCTCGCCTTATAACGAGAGAAAAATATTTAAACAGTAATAAATATTTAATCAACCTTTAGAAGATGTTTTCTTATATATACTTTCAAGTTTAATTTCTGAAAATCAATTTTTGTTGCTCCTTAAAAACAATTATTTTCTCCTTAAAAATTGGTCAACCAATCTTACCTTTTTTTAAATTAAAAAAAAAAAAACAACTTTTGGTCTAGTAAAAACTTAACCAACTAGACTATTAGTCAAAAATAATTTACAAAAAGCAAGTTTTTAGCTCCTAAAGAATATTTATTTTGCTCCAAAGTGACTTCCATTATAAACTCACTATTCTTTAGTATTTCCCCTTTTTTGAATACTGTCTTAACTTCTTGTGTCTTAATTACTATATATAGGAGTATATTCTTTTTCCTCCCTCGATATTTCATATTTATATTAGAGTCCAGTTAAATTTGAATTCGCGCTGAAAAATTTTACATTAAAGTAAAACACTTTCTAATGATAGCTTTGAATTCAGATCCTATCACTTCATCATAATCCTTATTTGTGTCTTAATTACTACTCCATATAATAAGATCATATTTTTGACAAACTCTTTGTGGGAAATTAAATTTGTTTACCAAAGTGATGAAAATGCAATATTAGACTCTTGTGTGTGTATGGTCAAGTTAGGCCATCAGACAAAGGCAGTTGGGTGAGGGGCCACTTTGTGGGTGACTAGTAATTAGCTCACCTCATCACTTTGCCAAAGAGCCAATCACTCACTTACCTACTACATTTTTCAACTCTAATATTGAGACCCTTCAACTCAAATGTCACACATTATTATCTTCATTTTTTTAATAATTTAGTGTGCGGATTGACTAACTTGAATGTACCTCGATTAGATTGATGATATACATTAGTATTCATCAATGGAAGCACCAAAATTCGATAGATGTGAAAAATCACCTCCTTCATTGGAATTAAACATGTCTGTGCATAACTGCGCTTTCATAATTCTCAATTTGATAACAGTTGATTTGGTTATTTTATCATTGTTATTTTATTTTCAATTCTATTTTGATTTCACACTACTATATGGAGGTGGGATGAGATTTGTACATCCATTCTCAAATTTACTTGTGAGATTATATTGAGTGCATTATTATTATTATACGTTAGCGAGATATGCTTGTAGATCTCATAGAGACATTAATTTGTACAATTAAGTTATTTATATTGGATATAACTCTTTATAGATAAACTTTTTGATAAATATTAGAGTACTTAAATAATAATCTAATAAAAGTGATAAAGTAACTTGCTATCAAAGATTAAAAATTCATTAATAATGTAAAGAGAGATTTTATACCGTCATCAATATATGTATAACTTTTTTTAATTTCCTATTCGGTGTCAAAAGCATGTATTGAAGCTCTAATTGAATTTGAATAGTGCATTATAAGGTTCATTCGAATATAACGCTAATAATAATATTTCTTTTTATATTTCACACTCAAACTCGAGACATCTAATTAAAGATAATATAATTTTATTAATGTACCATAACCCGAATTGATCAATATATATAACTTGAATACATTATACATATCATATTCTTTTGGAGGCTTTTCCTTTTGTCATTATCTATCTTTGGCTTGATCCTTTTTGTTTTTTTTGTTTGTTTTTTTTTGCCATTTTTCTACAAAATCAACATTGTTAAAGTTAAAACACAAAAACCAAGATTTAGATTTTGGCATTTCATATTAGTTTTTTCTTCTTTAATGACTATAGGTTTAGACTTAGCTAAACTTGATAGCTGCTTTAATTGAGATCAATTTTATGTGGCTGTACTTTGCTGATCTCAGTATCTAGAAGAGATCTTAGTGTCTCTAGTTTTGGCATATCTATATCCTATTATTCCTCGGATAATTACTGAGTCAGAATTTTAATTAAGATATTTAAAATATAAAAAAATAAATATATAATTAAAAAGTCGAAGGTTAGAAAATTCAATATCTACGTATGAAGTAATAATTTTAATTTTATATATATAATGTATTTTTTTAATAAAAAGATTTTAGTTCCTTGATTCCATTAGACTCCGCTATTCTTCTAGATTTATGCCGATCATAAAAATTAAAGAATCAGTATCTACAAGAGATCTTCCTAGTGTCTCTAGTTTTGGCATATCTATAACCTATGGTCCCTAGTCAGAATTTTAATTAAGATATTTAAAATATATAAAAATAAATATATAAAGAAGTCGAAGAAATTAAGGAAATTCAATATCTATGTATAAAATAATAATTTTAATTTTATATATATAAGGTAATTTTTTGCTAAAAATATTCTAATCTCTTGATCTCATTTAACTCCGTCTTTATGCCGATCATAAAAGTTAAAAGAACAAGTAAATTTTTTTAAAATTAAAAGAACAAAAACATCTTCAATTCATATATATTTGGAAGGTCTATTGATCTAGACTAATCATGTAATTAAAGAACTTTATTTTCACCAATCCAACCACATAGTTGTTACAACAAAACTATAAAAGCAATAATGATGAAGGGATATAATTATACTAATTTTTTTAGGTTAACTAAAAATAAATTCAAAATTAAGTTCAATGAGTTCACCTTCACAATAACATATAATTATTCTTTTAAATCTTAACTATACTAATTAATCCTATAAATTCTTTCTTATATTGTTGGGTAGGCAGTGATCGACATACATATGAACGGATCTAAGAGAAAGTGAGATGTTTATCTGAGCTTTTTCAATGAAAAATTATATTATATATAAGGTAGTACTTTTAAATTTTTAAAAAGTACTTATAGAAAGAGAGTTTGAATCTTTGAACACAAAACAAGAGGTTAACTATATAGCTTAGTGATTACGTTCAAAATTCACCTTGAGGTTTCGATTTCGATTCTTAGAGACTACACTTTTGTTTTTCAACTCCTCTTCATGAAAATCTTGTATTCGTCAATAATGATGTAGCCATAATTCAAAACAAAGTATTTTTTTATGTTCAGTGAATTCGAAGAATCTACATATATACTTAACAAATATATCGTTACATTTGAATACAAAAAATCTTGATAACTCTGTTGATTGACAACATAAACTTTATTTTATTGGTGAAAATTCATTTTCCACGTAATATCACTGAATAATTTGTAGAAGGCTAGAAGGATATATATATGTTTAGTTTAATTTTACTTGTTAGTACGTATGTGGATGCAAAATATTTTTTTTAAATTGCTTGATGTTGGGGGAATTAATACTAATATTAAAGGGGCAAGGTCATTTATATATATGCTCATGCAAATTAAATTGAATTAAATTAAAGAACGTAACACGTCGAGATTAAATGACAAAAGCATCAACTACTCAATTCATATTTTAATTAATTAATTAATTAACATAATTAGTCAACGGATTAATGTAAATCTTATCATTATTAAGTCAAAGCTCGTGCATTTTACACTGTTTCCTTGTATGAGGCCAAGTCGATAATCGATTTAATTAAACTTCAATAGAAGAGAATTTGAAGGAAAAAACGTCATTATTGGTTCACTAATTATTTATATGTCCTTTAACAAAAAAAATTGCAATTTTTTTAGAAGGGCATATATTTGATAGCCTTTAAATTTAATCATAAAAAGTATGTATCATCTAAATCACATTTCATTTTACTTCTCCTAAAGCGTCGCATTTTTTACTTCACTAAATGAAATAGTAAAGAGATTATTTAAAAAAAGAAAAAGAAAAAGTAAATAAGGTCATATTCGTTTCCTATACAACTTCAAAATTATGGATGTTGATAATCGAATTTCATATCGGACGAAAAAAGGATGGATGGTGATCACCAGTTTCTTTTTTTATCTGATGTTGAACTCTTGAGGAATAATTTTTCCCTCATGAACTAGCTTCTTTTAATTTCTTTACGATGAAACATAGAAGTTTGTTATAATGGCACGTACATAGGATACGGGAGCGGAGCCAACTAAGGTCTAGGAGGCACGGGAAATTAAGTGTGTATCCATTCGTCTAGTTTGTATGTACACCACTTTCTTAATAAAAATATTGACTCTGTCACTGATAGAGCAATATATAGTAATATATAATAATTAATCATAAATATTGAGCACATTAATATTAAACATGATTAACCTTTCGATATATACCTAAGATTATTTTCCAATAGGTCTTTTAAGTTTTTTTTTTAATTTCTAAATTGGTGACCTAAATTTCTTTAAAAATATATCTAAGTGCATCGGCCTTTTAATTAATCTGTCAATGGATTCCACTGTTTAGTTGAGGTTTAGTTGGGAACATATAATTACAAAAAAAAAAATTATAGGTGAGGATATAAAAGGAAAAATAAATAAATAAATAAATAAATAAAATGGTTGGATATGAGTTTAATTAGTTATAAAAAAGAAATAATTTTATTTAACTACTCCAATATAAATTATAAATCACTTTGAGTCAACTCTCATAATAATGAAATTCAGTAATAACGTATGTAGTTTTAATTAGCCTAGTTTTGTAGCAGGCCAGAATGATTAATTATGCTTGTAATTTTTTTCTTATTCAATGTTGTTAATTAAACAGGATAAACATATGAATATGCCTTCATTAATGTATCAAATTATGTACTAGTAATAATTATTTGATTGTTCATATGGGTTGTAATCAATTGCACTTCCATTTTTTGATAAAAATTGCTAATCTAGTCATTTGATTCTTTGTTAAATATATAATAACAATTAATGGAAAATTGAAGAAAGATAAAAGGAGGAAATTTGAAGTGTTTGAATAAGGAAATACTTTTACTAGTTGTTAAAAGAGTTGGAAAGAGGTTTCCCTCGTGTCGCTGTCGTTAGGTCGATTTTGAATTTGAAAATTGGGCAAGAAATTATTTTTTGAAATTTTTTTTCTTTAATTATTAATGTTAATGGCCAACACGAAACGACATAATCCAAATCGGATTCGTGTGACCCTTAATTTAAAACATCTTTTTCATTTTATTCAAATTTCTCACATTTTTAAAATAACTGTTATGAAAGATTGTAACTTTCAGGAAATGTTGCAACTTTCATGAACAAACATATATTAGTAACTGTTATAAAAGCTTACAAACTTTCATAAACAATGCTTGTTGGCTATAAATACCTATGATTCCTCGGACATTACACTACGAATTTTTTGAACTTCTTCTTATTCTCCTGCACAATTAAATATTTATATAGTTTGTTCTCGTTGAATCGATGACACCACTGTTTTTATATCAATACACTAGTGAATAGAATCGTTCTGTCCTGGGAGTATCTATTCCTTCAGACCTTAGGTACTCAAAGAGAATAATTTTTTAAAAGGGACATTGTACATTCAATAGACTCTATTTTTTTTATTTATTTCACAGATTCTGATACATTTTTACAGACATTAATTTCTGCTTATGTTATTTATTTATGTTGTTTACTATATATTTTAAACTTTGTTGTTTATGTTTCTGCAAAGTTATTGCTATCACTATTTGTTAGTACAGATTAAATTCAGATTCCTACATAAATAGTTGAAAGATATAATAGTTTATCGAAATTTCTACTTGAGTATACATTAGACGATTTTTGAATGGTTCGTTGTATCGCAGAAATAGGAATATTTACACGGGAAACTTACATAAATATACTATATTAAAAAAATATTTACCATTTATAGCAATAATATTTTTATTTCACTTGATCACTTTTAATTCATTTATAATACAAGTTTAATACATATTACAAAAAATAATTTATTATTCACATATAACACAAATTTTATTGATGAATAATACATTTATCACACATTTTAATACACTTATAATACAATGTGATAATTTTTTACCAAACAAACATGATATATTTCAAAAAAACAATTATAATTCATATATATTGCATACATAATTCACTTTTAATACATATTACAGATTTAACAAAACATTGCTATAAATGGTAATAAACAAAAAGTATCGCTAAAATCAGTAATTATTTTTTAAAATGTATTAATTTATGTAATTTTTCCTATTTACACCTAAGTAGCGATGGAAGTCTACTTTAAAGTCTAACACCTTTCCTAGTGGGCCTCATAAGTAGATAGGCCCAATTAAACCTATTACATAATGGGCTTGTGGATCTATAGCCCAGGATTACCTGAATACCAAGTTTACTTACTTTTAACTAGTGGATATGGATCAGCCCAGCTACTGAAATGATCCAACCTAAATAAAGACTATGACCCAATATTTAGGGTGTGTTCAGTATCATATTTTCTCATGTTCGATTGATCAATTAAATTTTAAAAATAAGTAAATTATTTGAAAATAAGAAAAGTGCCGTCTTTTATTTATTTAATTAATAACAGTAAGAAGACAAACAAATGATATTGTCTCCTCTACCCTCACAACTACCCATACCCACCCAATCAGGGGTGGATCCACGTGGGTTTCAGGGATTCACTTTAAATCTCTCGATAAAAAGTTACACGGTATATATAAGGTAATTTTTTTTGTATATTTATGTAGTTATATTAGTTTTGGACTCCCTTATAAACAAGAAGCAAGCTATAGCGCAATGGTACATCTTTTTTAATAGAACCTCGCCTCCAGGGTTCGGATGACCCTCATGTCAAGGTTTGAATCTCATTTTGAACATTTTGTTTTATTAGCTGCTCTTCATTTACTTTCAAGATCAATCTTTTACGTTTTTTTGTCTTTCTAAAAAAGTAGATTTAAACCCAAAAAGAATCGAACGTGAAAGAAAATCTAAACAAAGATTTGAACTCTAAAAAATTCAAATGTGAAAGAAAATCTAAATGATGGTCTCTTGTAACGAAACTAACTTTTTGTACCTATAAAGTATAAAGTATATACTACTACTTCCTTGGAATTATGTTTTATTGACTTATTCACACGTTTATACTTTTATTTTCGAACCTTGAATGAAAATCATGAATCGACCTATCAAGCCCCAGCACCCACCATCCACCACCCATCACTCTATCTTCGTCCATCATTGTAGTTTGTATTAAATATATAGAAATATTTTTAGGCCAAACTCATAAACAAATCCTTAAACTTGTTGGAGTTTTCTCATCAGGTACTTCAACTACGTCATTTTCCTATTGAATCATTGAACCACCCATAATTTGTTCAATGTTGGCTGATTTTGATCGGCTTTTCTATTGTAAATGCCTTAAATTGTGTTCGTATTGTAATGATTTTGATCGAAAGAACAAAAACAAACAGTGTGTTAGTCTCATTTGTTTTCTAATGTGTTCAAATGACTTGAAGCAACACACAATTATTCTCGAACAGTTTTACTATCAATTGGACTAATGATCAGTTCTGAAACAACATATGTATCCTCTATAAATACCCCTCACAAAACCTGGTTCCATATCAGCCAACAATAGTGTTTAAAAGGAACAAATTATGGATGGTTCACTGATTTAATAGAAAAATAACATAATTGAAGTACCTGAATAGAAAAAGCCAACAATTTTAGAAATCTGTTTATTTATTTGGTCATACTTTTACGGTGATGTTTTTATTTACATATCAAGTACAAGAAATAATTAAAAAAAAGGATTTGTTTGGTAGAAAATACTCTCCTCAATATTGAGCACACCTCTAGTACAAAAATTATTAATTATGCTAGGCCACAAAGTCGGTGTTAATAATTGATTGTCGTGCGTAAATGCAATTTAAAAGACGGAGCTTTTAAAATGACTTTATTTCAATTAAACTAAATGAAATTGCTGTGCACCAACAAACTTTGATTCTCTTTTTAAAGAAATTAATTAATTTTTTGCTAACAATAAATTCAAATTGATAAAATCCATAACAAATACAAATTATATCTCTTATCTAGCCGCGATACAATCAATTTACAAAATTATAATCCAGCTAATTTATTTCATATTTAAATTGATTATTAAGTTAATTCACATTTAATTCAATTCATTTAGATCTTAAACTGATTCAACTTTAATTTTTTATTACATTAATTGTCCAAAATGAAAATGTGACAAATATTATAATCGAAAGAAGTGGGTGTTTGTAGTATTTTTTTAGTGCATCGACGGAAGTGGGCGACAAGTTACGTTAATGCAATAAAAAACCTATTTAGTGGACCAAACGTTCTTTAAAATCTCATTAAATAGCATAATTTTGTCTAAAGATCATACTTTTAAAATAAAAAATTAACGTCCAACTCATTTTTTTGGTTTATTATATTTTTATATTTATATATCATTTTCAGAAGCGATCTAACTTAATAAATCTGTATATTTATAAATATATTTTGCAAAATTGACAGAGATTAGAATATAATTGATACTGCATTCATAAGGGGAGCGTATGAGTGTACTTGTGTCATTGGTACAAGGTGTAAAAACAACCAGCGAGACCAGAATATGAATCCTGCTAAAGCGTTATTTCTTTAGATTTATTTTAAATTTTACTTAGAGAACATATTTGATGCCCAAAATTTTTTTAAATCTTTGATTCGCTCGGATCATTTTTAATATATAAAAAGTACTTTTTGCTTTCCTGTGGTATTCTTAATATATTTATTACTTATTTTAACATCTTATTTTTTACGACCTAAGATATATATTAATTATAAAATAAGTACTATAATAAAATATATATATAAATTACTCTATTATTTTTATAAAACGTGTAAATTTCAGAAAAATAAATACTTATCTTGTCTCTATTTTTGTCCTTTTTATAGACATGACACATTTCACGTCGATGCCCCCACGTGCGCACGTATAGTTTTAGATCTCGATATTTGATTTGATGCTCAAGTAATTAATGATAGAAGTAAAATTAAAAAATGATACTTTTAATAGATAAAAAATTGCAAGTAAAAGTGAAAAATAAATAAATAAAGTATTTAGAAAATTGAAGTGAAAAAATAAATAAATAAAGTATATATAATTATTTTTTTACTTCCATATATATCTTTATCCAATAGAAGTGAAAAAATATATGATAAAAAAAAAAGAATTGTAAAAATAAATAAAATTAATTTTGATCAAATTGTATTTTATTAAAATATAAAAAAAACACGACAAGTAAAATGAATGGATGAATTAAAAGAGTAACACACCATTTAGCTAGCCTTTGGCCATGACATCATTTCTTACGTAGTGAAATAGGTACTTATTACTTTCGTATTTACTGAAATTTCATCACTATTTTGTGTTCACTTAAAAAATTATGTAATACAACGCAAATAACTATTATGGAAAGTGTTTTTGTAAAAGATAAAAATTTGATGTGAATTTTCAGTTTTAAAAATATACCAAATAATGAGATTTGACCTAAATACTAAAAGAAAACAAATATTTGAAAATTTTGAATATTTACCAAAAATATAAAATTTTATGAATAAGTACTATTAATTAAATTTTTTTCCAAATATTACTTGAAAAATCTATAGCGGATCCTTAATTCTATTTCTTTTAACGGTCTTAATTTATTGTCTCGTAAAACTTGACAACACTACATTTAAACGGCTCTTGCCTTTCTCAAAGGTTCCTCCAAATTTATTTTAATATTTTAAAACTAAAGGAAAATTCAAAACTTATTTTTGGTCATAAATTTAATTAAAAAACATAGTGTTTGTTCACATATTTAGTAGCACTTGAAGAAAACGTAATGACTTTTAAATTGTGTGAGTTTAGTATTTTTTTTTTAGTTTTTTTATGTGTCTAATATGTATATGATGATTTCAATTAATTTAAATTTATATAGCGTTAGGTTTATTCAAGAGAAAAATATTTTTAAAATAAATTTTTCTTTACCAAAATTTGAACAGAAAATTCTGATCCATTCATTTTATCAGGATAACCCAACTTTTATTATTAATTCAATTTCTTTTTATTATCTCCTTTAAACAAATTTCGATTTGAATTATTTTTCTGAATATAGTTTATTTTTAGGTCTTTTCATCTGGTTTGATATTAGCTTAAATATGATTTATGACCATAATTTAAGTGGATATTTTTAGATGTTGAATTAAAATGTTTGCCGTTATTCAAATACCAAAGGAGTGGTATTGTTACTTTTTAAGGTAAATCAAACTACCTCTTGATTAATAATTGATTTATTCTAATACCTAATTTTAATATTTTCTAACTATGCAATCATATTAATAATACTCTTTGTAATAGTTTCAATTACGTGAATATTAAATTGAAAATTATGGAAAATTGTTCATTAAACTCGCTACATGCTCAATGAAATTTATTTTACAGATTAGATAAATTACAATCAAATTGATAATATAATAATATTTGATTTATACTCACAAGATTAAAAAGTAGAATAATGTTGAAATAAAAATGCAAACCGATAGTAACCCAATTTTCAAAAAGTTGGTTAGGTTTGTAATCTATTTATTGTTGCTTTGTGTTTCAATTATCATGTTATTTTATTATGTAATATCGTTCATATAAACTTATTAATATCTACTTATTACTTGCTATATCTGCTTTATTTTTGTATATTCGTAGTCTTATTTTAGAGATGCAATATATGAGCTGAACATTTTTTAAAAATAGCCTCTTTATTTTTACGAGACAAGAATAAAATTTACATATACTTTATCCTTTCAAAGTACATTCATAAAATAACATTGATCAATTTTTTTATTGTTTAAGACGATTTACCTATAATTATAAAGTGAGTTCATAATTATGAAATCTTAAATTTAAATTTCAATTAGATATTAATAAATATATATCGGTACAACTACAAGTCGTCGCCAACACCATATATATACATGTTTTTTTAAATTTTGAGTTTAGACCTTTACGAGTTTATGTAATGAGTCGATTTTGTTAGAGAACGCGGATTCTAAAAGTACCAAACCTTTACCCTAGCAAAGTACCAGTACCACACTGCAAATCTGCAACATCTATAAAAAGGACCTCTCCATTTCACATTTTCTCCCTCTTATCCATCTCTCTCTGTAACACTTTAATTTGTCTGCTTTCCACTTCACAATCATGGCGGCGGCGGCGGCAACTTCCTTCTCCATCACCAACTCTACTCATCCGTCCTCCTCCGCATCATCAACCAAATCCCTAAAACCTTCGCTTGTTGGTAACTTAGGGTTTCTATCCTCGTCAACTCCATCGCTTAAGCCTCTCAGAGCTCAAGCCGCCGTTTCATCTGGCAGCTCAAAATCCGGCGGAGGCGCGCTTGCGGCTCGCATGGTCGCTGCACCTGCTACCGTCAAAGCTCCTGCTTCGTTTGATTTTGAAACATCCGTTTTTAAGAAGGAGAAAGTAACCCTAGCTGGAAATGATGAGGTGCATGCCTCATCTTCTCTAATTGTTTAACCAGATTCAAATTAATCGTGTAAATTTATATTTTTGATTCATATAATGAATCAATCTAGTCTAATTTGAAAGTTAGTTAAATTGATGGTTATGAGCTAAAAGTAGCTAAAGAACTGTGTTTATGCTGAAAGTTTATCTGTAGTTTTTTTGAAGTTTTTGACCATATGAAATATTGTGGTGCAGTACATTGTGAGGGGAGGTAGAGATTTGTTTAAGTATTTGCCGGATGCTTTCAAAGGAATCAAGCAGATCGGAGTTATCGGCTGGGGTTCTCAGGTATATCTCATGGATTCAGTTTTTGTTGATTCCATTTTTTGATCAGAAATTACCTTTGATTGAATGATGTTCTTTAGTCTGAAATGACAAGTGATGAGATGTTCTGATTCTAAGGAATTAATTCTTATTTGCAATATAAACTTTTAGGAAAAAAGTTCCTCATAGTTCTTTATTGTTGCCGGTCTAAAGTAAAAGAGAAAGATGATATTTTTGAGTGCCATCTGATTGATGAATATCTTGGTTATTAGAATTTTGAAGATTCCCTTTTTTATAATATTGGAATCTGGTAAATGTTCCTTTGCTTTTTCTAATTTACTGGTGAGCTATTATCTTTTGATGTAATCAGTCACCCGGCTTTGAACTGCTTTCTTATGTTGCTCGTCCTGAATTGCTCGTCACGCTTCATCCTAGGATGATTTTTTTTCCTATCAGCTATTGGGTTGTTCTAGTTTAAATATATGATGACGTGGTTTCCATGAGTTATCTTCGTTTAATTTTCCTGAAAAAGGAAACCTTTTTTCCTTATATGTAAGACATAAATATTTTACATGCTTCTTTTCATGTTTAATGCTCTCTTTTTCGGTGTTTTGAAAAGCAAAAAACAAGAAATGAAGCACAACACTCTTCTTTCAACTGCAGGGTAATATTTATGAGAAGTTACAAAATGTCATATCTACATTAATATACAGTACTATACTAATTTCAACTTCCAATTCAATAATGTCAATATTAATCCAATTCAAACATTTCTGTTGTATCACTTTGTGCATCATTATTTGAACCACACTTCTCTGAACTGCATGGTTTCACCTTGGTTGTATCGCTTCATCACTGGAAGTAACGGCTTTTAACAGCACTGCTCTTTTTTCTTCTTTTTTTCATATCCAGATTTGCTCAATAAATATCATTTCTTTTGTAGGGACCTGCTCAAGCCCAGAACTTGAGGGATTCTCTTGCAGAAATAAAATCTGACATAGTTGTTAAGGTAATAATTATCTTCTTCTGCTTTCTCCTTCCTATCCCACAAAGACAGATAACAGTGAAAGATCGTGTTTGATATGGCGGTGAATGTGTGAATTGGTTGTTATACTTTTGGCAAATTGTTAAGCTTACAAGTGTAATTTCTGTTTCATGCAGATTGGTTTAAGAAAGGGTTCAAGTTCATTTGCGGAGGCCCGCACAGCTGGGTTTACTGAAGAGAACGGTACCCTTGGTGACATATATGAGACTATCTCTGGCAGTGATCTAGTGCTGCTATTGATTTCTGATGCTGCTCAGGTTGGACATTGTTTTAGCCTCTGTTTTTATTGTGGCAACATTTGGTAATTATGTTTTTTGATTGTTACATTCTATTGAAGGCTTCCTTCACACAGTAAGTTCACATCTCGGTTAACTTGGTAGATTTTTTGTTGAGTCTACAATTGTTTTGGACTAAGATATGATATAGTTTATGGGATATTGTTACTTATCGTCTCTTCATCATCTTTTGAAATCAAATTCACGTTTGGAGTGATTAAATGTGTGAATTATAATGTTGGGGCCAACTTTTGTCTTGATATAACTATTGCTAAAGCATAATTTTTTAGTATTCGGAATCAATGTAAAACAGAAGCATTCTTGGGAGGCGGGAGGGGTTCAAATATTGCTGTCTAATTTTTGTGATGTATGTGCAGGCTGATAATTATGAGAAAGTGTTCTCTCACATGAAGCCAAACAGCATACTTGGGCTTTCACATGGATTCCTCCTTGGCCATTTGCAGTCAATGGGCCTTGACTTCCCAAAGAACATTAGTGTGATTGCTGTATGTCCCAAGGGAATGGGGCCTTCAGTCAGGAGATTATATGTTCAAGGAAAAGAAGTCAATGGTGCTGGAATTAATTCAAGTTTTGCAGTTCACCAGGTCTATTTCAATGCCCTTTCTCTACTCTGTTTCCTTCAAGCCATTAATTATGTTCAATCAGACTCACACCTTTTACTATCTCCAGGATATTGATGGAAGAGCCACAGATGTTGCTCTTGGGTGGTCTGTTGCCCTTGGTTCTCCCTTTACTTTTGCTACTACTCTAGAGCAGGAATATAAAAGTGACATTTTTGGAGAACGAGGTTAGTGTGTTTTCAAGTCATTTCTAGCTTACTAAAGCCGTTACGGTTGAGTAATTGTGTTTCCCTCGTTAGGCATTTTACTTGGTGCTGTCCATGGAGTTGTGGAGTCGCTTTTCAGAAGGTACACTGAGAACGGAATGAATGAGGAGCTTGCATACAAGAACACTGTAGAATGCATAACAGGAGTCATTTCAAAAACCATATCAACAAAGGTCGGTCTTCGATTTTTATCTTCAGTTAGAGTATTATGTCGAGGAAGATGCTTACATAGCACTTTTGTTAAAGTTTCCCTAAAATTGTTATATGTACATGTATCCGTTTTCCAGGGCATGTTGGCTGTGTACGACTCATTGACTGAGGAGGGCAAGAAGGAGTTTGAAGCTGCATACAGTGCTTCATTCTACCCCTGCATGGAGATTTTGTATGAGTGCTATGAAGATGTAGCTACAGGTAGCGAGATCAGGAGCGTTGTCTTGGCTGGCCGCCGCTTTTATGTAAGTCATTTTTGACTCTGTAGTTTTACAATAGTAATTTGGCCGGGTTTGGACTTTTGTCTCAGTTTAGTTCTTTAATGATTAGGTTTTGAGATGTTTTTGAAGAACAATTCTGGGGAAATTATGCACAAGTGGGTTAATCTCAGAAAATGTCTTTCCTGGTATATTTGGACTAGTTTTTGCCAGATCTTTGGTTTCTTGGTTACAGGAAAATAAGTATGATTCCTGAAAAAAGTCTTGTTTTAGAAACAAACACAATTGTTTCAGGTTTGAAGCACTATATAAAAACTTTGCTAATTTATGTGGGCCTTTTTCTTTACCCTCTCAGCTATAAGTATAGCAGAAGGGCATGCATTGCTTTTTTCTCTATATAAGTTTTGAGAGTATAATCCTCCTACTAAGCCAATGTGCCTTTTTCGGTTAATCTTAATTTTGTTCACATGTTTGCCCTGGTACTATAAGGTCTTCAAGGGGATAGTTGAAGAAAAAAGTTAAATACTAAAATAAAATGATTTTAACTTTGGTTTCTGTACATGCAGGAAAAGGAGGGCTTACCTGCCTTCCCAATGGGGAAAATTGATCAAACAAGGATGTGGAAGGTTGGTGAGCGCGTCCGAGCAACCCGACCAGCTGGTGATCTTGGTCCTCTGTATCCATTCACTGCTGGTGTCTTTGTGGCATTGATGATGGCCCAGGTTAGCATATCTATTTTATTCTTGAGCCATGGAAGTATTGCATGATATTTCAGGATATGCTTGAAGTGCTCTTTTGCTCTCTCTTCCTTTTTAGATAATAATACCTACTCTTTTGCTTTTGTGTCTTGGATTTGATACTTTTAGAACATTCAATGCAAATGGTGTTAGCAGGCCACTTTGAACATCTGAATCTTGAATTGAGAATTTTTTTTTTTTGAAGGAACTTTTGCCTTCTATTTTTTTTTTAAGTTCTATAAAATCACAATGGGAAGGTTCCCATATGATGAAAGATTAGGTGAACATAAATGTCCTTTTCTCTTGACATTCCTTGTCATCTAAAATATTGTCTTTTGAAAATAAACAGATTGAGGTTCTGAGGAAGAAAGGACATTCTTACTCCGAGATTATCAATGAAAGTGTCATCGAGTCTGTAGATTCTTTGAATCCGTTTATGCACGCTCGTGGAGTATCATTCATGGTTGACAATTGCTCAACAACAGCACGTCTAGGTTCCAGGAAGTGGGCCCCTCGATTTGATTACAATCTCACCCAACAAGCACTTGTAGCCGTGGATAACAACACCCCTATCAACCGTGATCTCATCAGCAACTTCCTTGCAGATCCCGTGCATGGAGCTATTAAAGTGTGTGCTGAACTAAGACCCACAGTTGATATTTCTGTAACAGCAGATGCTGATTTTGTCCGCCCTGAGCTCAGGCAATCTGTCAATTAAGGGCTTTACGGGTCACTTTGTGAGCGAGCAAGTGAGAATTTTGTGGGAATTTGTGATGTTGAGATTTCATATTGTTGATGTGTGTTGGTGAAGGCAAGAATACTTAAATCTGTTAGCTTATAAGAATCTTAGCCTCTTTTCGTTGCTTAGTTACGTTGGTACTAGCACTTTTTTATGTAACCTTTTGCAGAATAACAGATTCGAAATTTGGGAACCCTTATAGCAACTATAAAATGTGGGTTATGGCAGTAGCATGTTTCAGTCTCTACATGTGTCTAATTTTAACAGTTCCAGTGAAGTTTTTTTCTGCCATTTTTATCCTGTTTTCATCCAACGTATGAACGAGAGCAACAACTTGCAAGTTTTATACACTGAATAAATCGAAGAAGTTTGTGCAAAATACTAACTTTACAAGTATGAGAATTTCATAAATGATGAAATGTGATGCAAAATATCAATGTTAATTTTATAGATATCAAAAGTAGTGATGCAACTTCATATATAGATATAAAAAAACAAGTACAAAAGATTAAATGCGCAATAACATCATCATAATAGACACAACATATTAAACAACAAAAATTAGTACTAACTTGACAATAAAGTTGGACTTTTGCATAGTTAAGCGATATACATAATACGAAATAATCAAATTCAAATATGAAAAATGTACTTGACAATTTCATCATCGGAATAAAAAAAGAGTATGAACTTCATATCGTATGTAATATAATGAAATGCAACGTAATACTAATAGTTATGACCAAAAATTGGAAAAATAAAAAGACGAGAAATTCATTAGTGCTTGTTTACATTGACTTATTTTAGGTGCTTTTAAGCCAAAATAGTTTTTATGCGGTTTTGAAGTGTGAATAAAGTTAAAAAGTGCTTATAAACACTTATTTTAAAGTCAAAATAACAAAAATAAGTCAAAAGTCATAAGTTAGAATTCCTAACTCATGACTTTTGGCTTATAAGTCATAAGCCAAAATTCAATTCAAACAGGCCCTAAGAGTACTTGCAAATCTTAAGGCTAAACTCGTATAAAGACCCTAAAGGAATAAATACCTGGTCTATAATTTTGATAAAAGGAGGACTGCTATTAGGAAATATCTTCTTGGTCGTAAATACTAAAATAAGCACTGATTTAACCTGGCATGTGAACATAGAGTAAAAGGAGAAACTGCAAAAAGACTAAGCTAAACACAATTTCATTATTTTCAATCCATTGGCAAAGCACTATTAGTAACTATGAAATTCATCCATGGGACTGTTAATTTTACAGAAAAAATGGTAGGCAGGCCACTAGTCCATAACCATGTGAGCAAGAAACCAGAACGACGATTGAAGTTCTGGGTTTCAAAAATTATTTCATGTTTTTTTTTGTCACCCTGATCCCAAGAAGACATATTTCTTCTTTCAGGGTAACGGATGTAACTAATCGCTATGCTAATGCCAATCATATCCTTGTTCATTTTACATTAAGGTCGCAATCATCTTGTATAGCAACTTCAGAGAAGAGGGACTTGAATGCACCTAGGGAGAATTCAGACAGATTCAAGGCAGCATTGGCAATTGACTTGTCCTCCTCAAGTATTTCTATTTTGCCCGATTTTCCCTGTATGAATGATAGTATGGAAAATGCTAACTTAGTACAGATGAGAAAATTAAGCAAGGTAAAGTACAGAGTGCTAAAACATGTTAATAGTGGACATAGTGATATTATAATTAAACATCGGCAAGCCAACTTCGCTGTACATCTTGGTAGAGGGTAGACAGGTACTTAAATGTTTATCAATTATATCGTTTTTGTAAGTATCTGTCTAAGCATTCCATACGATCCTACACAAATTTGGAGAAGACTTCAGTTGCTGCTACATGAAAAGTATGTTTTGGCTACAGCATTGCAGATGCAGAGAGTGTTTCTGCTGTAATCATATGGAATGTCTGTGCCAGAAACTCGCAAATGGACTCAGTAACAGGTACATTAATTTTGTGGGTTTGACTAATCAACTAAAGCAAGTATAAGATGCAAGCATACATATCATCGGAGCTGTAGGATCCAGCTCATAGACAGAAATAAATCCGACATGGCAATAAAGGTATCCGATGAATTTCAAGTAGTGGTACAGTAGTTTGACGAGGATGAAAACTTGAAGAAAAGGGAAGTTTCTTAGAAGGTAGGAAATTCTAAAGGTCTGATTTCTGGTCTAACTTCCCTTGTAACACTATTTTTGTTGGAGGAGAAGTTTTTCCTCCTCTTAGTATGGGCTTATTCAATTATTTGTATGACAGTCGAGAGATAGAGAATGATGTACTCCTCCACAAGGAGAGAAAATGACCTAGAGTTAGTGGAATTCTAGTGAGGGTGTCAAAGAAAATGTATTCCAAGCAGTATAACCTTGTGGATTTCCTCTTTTCGGTGGGTGAGTCTCTCGAGAACTTTGAATTACCATCGCAAATTTTCAATAGTGATATTGTTTTGCTCCTTTTGGGCAGTGGCTTTTCCCTTAACTTAAAGAAGAGTTCTCTACATAAAAATATCATTTTCCTTCCTTACTTTCATCTTGTTTTTATTTACTAATAGTTATCATCCCATTATTAATCCTTGAGTTTTAGCTAGTATAGGATCATGAGAAGGGGTATCATAGGCACTGGCACACGAGTATGTGCATGTCTAGACATTTGAAGTGTAGTAATGGATGGAAGATGACGAGACCACAGTATACCTAACCATCGATGGGGTTGCAATGTATCGGAAGGTATGAGACCCCTGTTTGGGTTGAGATGTTTTCTCAACAGGAGGGTTGGGCCAAGGTTTATTTCACAATGTAGTTCTCTGTTGGAGAAAAGAAAAGAATTAAGGAGTGAGTGGTACTTCCGATAACCGAGCAATACCTGAGGGCCCCGGCAACACGGTTTGAAACTCGGAGGATAATGGGTCCGCCCTTCTCCACTTAAGAATCAAGTTTTTGTATGAGACAGGATTCGAACCCATTATGGCGCCTATTACGTATCTGTGCTCCTACCACTAGGCCTGCCTTGAGGCCAAGGGTGAGTGGTATTACAGTACGGGTATTAAAAGAAATGAATGTATTCTGAGTGTGTATTATACAGTGCGTTTTGGGTTTCAGTTTTGAGTGGGGGAGTCGTGAGGACTTTGTGATACTGAAAACTAGCAACTCTAAACTACAATTTTATAGTGAAATTATTTAGCTCTTCCCGAGCTGTGGTTTTCCCCATAGAAAACTTGTTTTTCGTTACTTTTTACTATGCTAACTATTTTCCGGTGGGTAATCCTCAGTTACTAAGACAAATCACTGAAAAATTAATTTAACAACTATCTATATCACCTCATCGTGTGATCCTCTGATGTAACCTACAACCATAACTTCCATTTTGCCATGCTGGATCTGTTCGTCACTTGAATCAACTATACAAGCTTGCTGAAATGGAGTAGAAAAACAAATATGGTCATCTTTAAACAAGGAAAACATATAAGAACGAGAAATTTAAAATAGCAGCAGACAAAGATAAAAGAGATGAAAAGCTAATGTCTGTCAAGTAGGAATTAGGGACTATGCAAATAGACAAATTCTGACTACAAGCAACATCATGCATGAAGAAATTAAAATGCCTCAAGAAGACTATTGACGAACTTTTTCTTTGGCTACAGAAAACCAGTAAACTCTTTTTCATTGTTTAAAACACTTGCACTTCAAAAAATTGTGCTACACTATTTGATGCTTAGTGGAAAGCATGTCAAACTATAGATAGCAGTTGTCCATTACACAGACACATTGAGTAATGCTGCAGGAAACACTTTATAAAAGTCATAATAAGTGTACGGATAAACAAAGTATTCTGCAATATCCCTAACTGAAAACAAATAAGCAACCATAATAGGGCAAGTTCCATGAGCATCCAACAGTGTCAAGTGAAGAAGCATTGGGTTAGTTTACTCACCATCTTCCTTTTAGAACTGCAGCAGCCATGTCCCCAACCAACGCCAAGAGCAATCTTTATGAACTTGTAAGCCTCAGGTTTTGCCCAGCCAAAATAAACTCCAAACACTTGATCGGGGAGAGTAGACGGCCCATCATCTGGATATGATCTTTAGTCAGAATTCTGAGAGTCTAATAACACAAATAAGAAGGAATCAGGGAGAGGATATGGGACTTGGCTTGTCATAGACCTGCAATATCATGGAGGAGGCCATTTTTGTACAGACCCCTGAAATGAACAGGTTCAACCAGCAATGCATTATCAACCCCTGCAGTCATTAAATAATAAAAGTTGCATCATACTAGCAGGACATGCAGGACCAGAGCATAAAGTAGGCATACTGGAAGGAAACATACAGTCTTCAAATGGTGGGAGACCCCATACTTCCGGTTTTAAATCTAGGAGTGAACGAAGCACAGAATCAGCTATTGTATATTGATCAAATTCAGAATGGAAAGATGGCACAGCTACCACCTTCATTCCAGCAGCCTTGCCTGCCTTGACTCCGATACTGTCAAAATTATTGGGTGAGGAACTACTGTCATATCAATTGCGGTTAATAAAAAATGTTCAACAGTCGTGCATTAACTGCACAAACGAGTTCTCAATATGTAGAATCATGAATGATCAGTTCACTGAAGAGAAAACGAAAAAAACAAGGAGCAAGTCAATTTAAAGAAAAACAGGATTACTTCTATTTCTAAGGAAGTATCTGAAACCCTTCACATGCACTAGTGTGTGCCACAGCACAGCACGAATTGTCAGCTTTGACTAGAGTTAAGATGGCACACACTCACATCTCATGTGAATCATGTTTAAGCTGTTCTTATTAGCAAAAATGATATGCTAGAATAGATCACCAGCCTTTGATACCAAAGCAGTATTAAAATTAGTAGCATTACTCACTGCAGAAATTAAGACTTCCATGTGTAGGTGCATGTATCAGTAAGTTATTTCAGTCTTCTCCAGAAAAAATCAAAACCAAGAGCCATTTTATGGTTTAAGCGTAATGTCCTAAGATAGGCATAAGAATCATACTCACCCCAGTTTGCGATAAATGTTTCTATTGGAGGTAAAGTAACTTAACATGCTCCATGCACCGGGTATGTGAACTTCAAGAACCAAATTTTTGCACAGTTATCTCAAATTCACTTCTCAGTCCCACAAACATTGTTAGATGAAATTACATACTCATGATATCATCATATCAACATATGTTAAGAATCAAAATCAGCTTCAAGAGTGTGTTCAGCTAGTCAAGTTAGCTATTAGTAGGGGCAAAAAAAAAGAGGAACCGCAAACTTTTTGAGGTACATGTTAATCTGTTAAGAGTTTACATTAAGAGTTCAAGCAGTAAACTAATGCTAGACAGCTAGTTATGCTGATCACTTGTGACGACTTAAGTTTGATCCTTGAGAATAGAAATACAGTCACTTACATGAAAGGTGGATGATTTCAACCACTCACTAGCACACTGCATAGGCATGCAAAGAACTGTCCAACTTAAACAAGCTAACTAGAAATGAGAAAGAAAAGGTTACTTACACAGAATCCTCTATCACTAGGCAGTGAGCTGCATCTGCACCCATTTGTTTTGCAGCTTCAAGAAATCTAAAATCAATCAAGAATTCACAGGAAATCAGAAGAAACTATATTATCTCACAGGTGACACCAATTATCAACCAATGGAAAGAAGTTCAGTCTGTCAGTGATATACGCAAATTTTGCAAGTGATTTTAGACTAACAGTAGCTCCTGAAAAATGAACATGTATAGCACAAAATTTTTATTGGGTACTTATTTTAGACATAATAAGAGAAGGGGAGATTAATCAAGATGCTTTAAAGGAATTAGCTATAGTGTTCATGAATTGAAATACTTTTGCTTACATATGTAGTCTTTTTAGTCAAACATGAATATCTAAATAGCATAGATCAAATGACAGATTTCGGTAACTTTATGAGCTTCTGAAAGAATAGTATCATGAGCAGTTTGTATATACTATTGTAATTAAGCACCTTCTTGGTTCTCCAGCTATGAATAACAAATTTTCTTCAAGAAAAATGTGATAACACAAACTTTGAGAGGAATAAAGGATAAAAGAGTATGTCATATCTTATGCATAGCAGTAACCAGAACTATTCAGAGAATCACCCGCAGTAGAAAGCCTAACTTACATGTCTGGAGAAGGCTTCCCTGATTTAACCTCGTCACTTCCAAGAACTATGGAAAAACATTCTTTCCAACCTAGTTCAATGAACAAAAAGGATTATGTTAGCTTATAATAGACACCTTCACAAGGAAACAACTGAAAGAAAATTGATGTGCTGACCTTGATTGGAAGTTCATAAAGGCGACCTCATTTAGGAAGAGAAGGAAACATTTTTTTAACAATAAGATGATTCAAAAAAAATACTTTGCAGGCTTTAACAAAAAGAATTTTCTCAGTCCTAAGGAACTGTCTTATGGACTATTTACTTCGAAAATAACAACACTAATTGATGAAACAAGAAAATAAAGGGATAATGTGAAAAGGAGCATAATGATTATAAACTACGTTTTACATTAATTTCTTAATGAGTTATAGCACAACCTTCTTGGAGAGAGACTTTCTTATCTATGTTTTTCCTTTTGGAATTTGAAGCAAGGGCAAAGGGAACTCCATGCTTATGGAAATGTCTTATAAGGCGATTAGCACCAGGAAGCGCTTTTGCTTGCAACCACCTGCAACAAAACAGGGAAAAAAAACTATACATTAATAATCTGTTGCCAACATCATAAATCAGTGCAGGGAAGCTGATCCTAGCTCATCTATCACACCGTTAATACAATGTGAGATGATGTGCAAAATTATAGACAAGTGGAGGCGACTAGTGCATAGTGTTTTACTAGATTCTGTTAGTTATGCAGAGCAGAGAATGAATATTGTGTGGCTAGTCAAATTATTAAAGATGTCATGGCAACAAGTATTTCATTCTCATCATGTCATCAACTTGAATCGGAGACATTATCACAGAACATTCACTCGAAGACATTAAGAATACAACTTTGTAACACAGTGTAGGAAAACGGGAAGATGCATGCGCTCTTGAAGGCTTGAAGCAACATGAAGAAGACTTATATCCAACATGTAAGAGCAATAGGAGAATGTAAGGATCAATAACCATGTTACTATCCAATATGAAGTAAAATGAAATCCACAAATATGATGATTTTGTAAGAAGATGACATCAAACAACATAGGTGGATCTAGGATTTGGACTTAATGGCTTTGAGCTCTGAATTCTACCTCAACCTATTAATTTATTGTGTTCGGACACTATGTTTTACACTATTTCATGGACTTTTTACACATATATTGAGTTTGAACCAAAGGTATTAGTTTGGACTCCGAGACAGATCCAAGATTTGAAGTTTATGGATTCCTACAGTGACCTCAAGTTAATATACAATAATAATTGGGTTCACAGTCAAATATTTAGTGGATTGATACATATACCGGGTTTGAGCAAAAATCACTGAGTTCTCGCGAACCCATAGGTTATGTTGTAGGTCCGTCTCTATTTGGACAAATCCATAACTAATGCACTAGGTCTGCCGCTGTCAAGTGTCAACCAATTATGCTTTATAGTAGTTTACAAGTGAATATCCAAAATAAAAAGAAACAACTAATATATTGAGAGACATGGTTCAAAAAACACTTACAAGTCATGATAAAAGGGCATGACAGCTTGGACATACTGATCGGGCGTGATAGGGAGGTCGTAATCACTGACAATGCCAATAGCGTACTCTTTCTGGGCCATCCCCAATCTTTTCTTTTCCTTCTCCTTATCTGGCACCTTCCCGTATCCAGCCAGAAATTCCTTCAGAATTTCCTTTGTCAAGTGCTCTAAAACAAACACATCCAAGATTTAGTATCACCGGGCTCAGAGTGAGATGCATACAACAACATACCCAAGTTTAATCCCACAAGTGGAGTCTGGGTAACGTGGTGCATACGCATCCTTAACATATCTTATGCACTTCACTTTTAAAATTGTTTCTATGGGCCTAATCAGATTATGAGTTGTATAACTCAATCCTTCTTTCTTAAACTTCATCCCACTTAAATTGCATCCCACAAAATGGAACTTATAGAGGCACCAAAGGTGTGATCTAGTGGTCAATAAAGTAGACTGAAAATCATATGGTCTCATATTCAAATCCAACAAAGACAAAAACACTAGCTAATTTCTTCTCATATGTCATAAACTTGGTGGACAGAGTTACCTGATACTTAATACATGTTGCTGGTGGGAGGTGACAATGACATCAGAGATATAAGTACTACGCGCAAGCTGACTCAAACACCTTAAAAACAGGGACTATATTCATACATTGCAAGAGTCAAAAACACGATTCAGTTGAACTTATAGTAAAAAAAAAAATAGATCCCAAAACACAAATGCTACAAATCCAGAAAAATATAAAACTAAAAAAGGGAGTGGAAAAAGAGGACCTGTACTCAAAAGGGTACCATCCAAATCAAAAATGACAGCTGAAATTTGAGTTATTCCATGTTCTTCTGCAGAATGAAGATCCCCCATTGTTGTGTGTCAGAGAAGTTTAAGGCTTTGCTGTGAAATGTGATGAATGAGCAGAAATATAACATAGAATATCAACGATTTTAAAGAGATATTTTAACGAAAGGATCAAATTCCAATTTGCAATTGGGCAAAGGTGCTTACACAATATGGGGAGGGATTCTTTTTCCCGCCTTCCGAAAGTAATTATTCGGTATTCCAAGTATAACACCAAATATTATTGTTCTACATTCCAATATCCTCTTGTCTTCTTCTTCTTCTTCCTTTTTGAGTGATGTTTCAATCAACTGTCATTTGCATTATTAAAAGTTGTACTTTTTGTAGTACTATCTCAAATTTGAAGTCTTGTGAATTTTGAACCACCTGATATAATACTGAGCTAACATACTATATATTGTGTTTAGCTGACTCAAAATCTTTCTATATACACCTAAAATATAAGAAAATTAATTTTTATATATATGTTCTATACATTCAGTAAGATGATTTTGTTTTAGATAAATAGAAAAGATCATTAATGTCGTTTCTATGAATTTAGAACATTACTTTTTAATCTTGTTATTCTAACTGCCCGACACCTTGAAACATCGCATTCGTCTTGATGCTCTATGTAACACTATTATTGGTGGTGGAGTTTAATGAAATTAATTTGATTACTGGATGCGTATGCATTTCATCAAGTTATAATAAGATCGATAGTGACAAGTCTGTATATAGTGAATAGTTATTTTAAAAGTATCAGACGGCAGACGAAGGGGAGGCACAATTGAAAGAGGATTTTAAACATGAGCTAGTACAGGCAAACTTCCCTTTTTTTCCCAAGCATGGGCAGCTGTAACCATGCTATTTGGTCAAATATAAACAACACCCAGATGGCAGTTCCAAGAAACAAATTATAGAAAAGATAATTTATTCTTCTTGATTCAACTACTTTTGGCCACGTACAAGGAGATAAGAAAGTCAAATATAATCAATCAACCTCCATCAAGATGGTAGAGAAATAGGAAAGGTGCAATGAACTTCTCCAAGGAAAAACAAAACACCACAACTCTTGGAAAAGTCATCAGTTATCAACAATCTATCCCACCAAATTTGTCAAGGCATTTTTTTGTCATTGTCTTGGCTCAATAAACAATTTAGCAAGAATAACTGAGCAAGCCAATTTTCTAGATATTCTAATTCTTCCAATACTTTATTTTGGGGTAAAAGACTACTCAGGCAGAGAGAATAAATAATATTGGGGGTAAAAGATACCAATGACATGCACCAACATAGAGTAGCATATATGCTCAGCTCCAAACTAAATGAACAAAGAGAGAATAATGGAAATTTAGTGATATTGAGATAACAAGGGTGAGAGGACAAGCAAATAGCTGACATCCTCCATTTGGCTGCGGCAGTCATCTGAAAAATAAAACCACCTATAGACCAGCAATTATCTAAAGACTGAAACAACTCACTATACGGAGAGCGGAAATAGCACAGGGATACAAATTACACACTGAGTTGCAGACAACCAATTAACAAGTGAAGAATCTGACACGACAGACCCATAATAGAAGAATCTACTAAGACTTAACAAACAAACACCCCCCTTGGCGTATCCTTGTCCTCACACCTCCAAATACACATAGTAGTTCTAACCATTAGGCCCATTCACTGCAAGAACACAGAGAATATTATTATTTGGAATGACTACGTAATTGAATTACTACCAGTCTAGAAAAATCTAAAATCGACTCGAAGGAAGGAGACTGGATATAAAGAACCTACCTCTGCATCTTCACCTCCACCAGCTTTGTTTGTGGCATCTCCCTTTTGGGCATCTTCTGTGAAAGGGCAACAAAATTAGTAAAAGTTAACTTTTCCCTCAGATTCAGTAAATTAGACAATCCATTCATCTAGCTCAACCCCCTAATACTGCTATTGATATCACGTTTTTATGCCTTGTCAAGCTATCTTGACTGCATTTATCATATATTTCCAAAGGAAATAATTAATCACTGGGGAATAGCATTTTCATTGAAGGGCACATGTAAGCTAACTGAAAAAATTGTACAAGTACAAAGTCAAACTACAAGCAGATACCCAAGATTTTAGCTGAAGGTAACACCAATAAAACTTCATGGTTAATCCTATGTCAAGAAAAGAAACCCATGACATAAGGAAAAACCCTTCAAGAACTAGTACTTCCTTGCCTGACTCCTTTTTTCTCCTTGCAGGAAGAAGCAATGCCACACTTCTTCGTCACCCTGAACTTATTTTTTGAAAATAGTGAGTTAGCACTTAGTATTACAATATCATCTTCTTTGTTTCCTTTCTGAAAATCAAGATATCTCGGGAAGGCAATGGCACACAATACAAAATTCAGTTCAAAATGGGCCGTCCTTCTACTACATACAAGATTTCTATGTGTCAGGGTTTGAGCCCATGACAACTGCCCAACTCGCATATCACACGATATCCTCTTTCTTTACATTTAGACCAAAGCCCTTGGGGCAGTTCTCTTAATGCTACCTAAAAGGTTGCAGAACCAAATTAGTTTTTTCTGTAGACATCTCACATGTGATTGAGCTATCAAAACCACTGAAGAACTATAGCAACTACTAGCGGAAAAGACCAGCAAAAGATCTCAACCAAGCCTGAGAATAGTAATTTCAAGCTAAAGAGATAATTATACGAAACAAATAAGTAAATAAATAAAGTACCGTCGACCAGGAAATTATGAACATCAGGAAAACTCTAGATTATACAAACGCCAAGGTGTCAAAAGATATTAGGATATGAGTGTCAAAGCATACCAGCATCCTCTGGAAGATCAGAAGTCCACAAGGTGAGGTTGTCCCTTAGAAGTTGCATAATCAAGGTGCTGTCTTTGTAGGAATCCTCATTCAGGCTATCCAGCTCAGATATTGCTTCATCGAAGGCCTGTTTTGCAAGATGGCATGCCCTGGAGAAACAGATTATAATCAGCTGAGCCTAGAAACAAGTACAGACACACCGTTTAAAAAAAGGTAAGGACAGCTACAAGAAGATGAAAATACAAAAGACAAACCTTTCAGGTGAATTCATGATCTCATAGTAGAAAACAGAGAAATTCAAAGCCAGTCCCAGACGAATGGGATGAGTGGGTGCTAATTCCGCCTCCGCAGCAGTTGTAGCTGACTGTACAAGTTTTAGCAACACACAATTAGTGGAAGCAGACAGACAGACATATATATCACCAAACTAATAGGGAATTCAACATCTAAATGCAGCAAACAGAATTGGAGAAAAGAAAAAAAGGGAAAGAAGCTCTCAATGAAAAACTGCATGTTAATAAAATACAAAACTAACTCCTGTAAGATCAACGTAATTGGCATTGACATACAAAGGGTCTTCACTTTCACCCCAAGTAACCCAAATTGTGGCACATTTTCCATTGTTCTGCAATGGTATTTGTTGCTAACACAAATTACCCCAAATAGCGGCACAAACTTCATTGGTTTATAAAAGAATCTAAAAATATTTAATGGGAAAAAATCAGTAAGATAGTTAATACCACATTTGCATCTTTTAAACCCCAGTAACTCAACAGTGGCACATACAAGAATTGGGTTGCAGCCTACTGGTAGCTACTCTGACCCACATATCTTAGATGCAGGTTCTAATCCATAAAAAAGACACTCCCTCTTCAATCTTCCTTCCACTATTCACAGGCCTACCCCCACCAAAAAAAAGTTCTTAAATAATGGGAAACAGACTATCCTGGTCAAAGAGGACTGTGATAATACCCAAAACAATGTAAACCAAAAGAAAAGTAAGCTCTAAGTTCTGGTGGGGCTTTAAGCGCAAAATGCAAATAAAGTGTGCGATTTAAGAAAAAGTACTTGTTTCATTCTAAGACATGTTTTTGAACAAGCAAACTCCTCTCACTTCGCAAGTCATTAGATTATGAATTAACCATTCAATGACAATCGAACTACTTTTGCTGCTCAACTTTTTACTTGTACTTAAGAACTGCTTTGAAGTGTGTGTGTGTATATATATATATATAAACAAGTAAAGAAGCACTATTCTCAGAAACAGCGAATATTTGTTTATGATAGATTAGAGACGAGAAAAAGTTCAAATTAAAATTACGTTTAAGAGACACTGATTCAACCCCAAGAAAAAAGAGATTCAAGGGATTAATGATAACATGTGGGGCATTTTCCACTATCAAGAATAAGGGGGAGCATGGGAACTGACATGTGCGTCACTCTATTTTCGAGAAGCCAGGTCGCAAGCAAACCATATACCTGATATGCTTTCAATGAAAGCTCAGCAACCTCCTTCTTGTCATTGCCAGCTTTAAATTCTGCAAGATAACGATAATAGTCTCCCTTCCTGCGGGCAGAGACAGATCATCTTAACAACTCCAGTTTGCTAAACTTCCCAAAACAACATATATTTATAACTCAGACCGACAACCAACAGAAATCAGAACCCTCACATCTTGTGGTAAAACACAGTTGATTCGCCTGCAGAGCATGACGGAATTAGATGCTGATCAATGACCACCATAATATCATTGCAAATGTTGGTGAGCTCCGACTCCACCTTTTGCAGGTAATCCTTGATTCGCTTGACATTTTGCTCGTTTCCTCTAGATTCTTCCTTCTGCTCAATAGAGGACAAGATCCTCCAAGATGCTCTCCTAGAACCTACCACATTCTTATAACCAACAGAAAGAAGATTCCTTTCCTCCACAGTCAATTCAACATCCATGTTTGCGACATTTTTCATCGCTTCAACCATTTCTGTACCACAATTCACAATTCCTTAAAATCTCAACCAATTACATAAAATATGAAACCTAGTTACATTTTTCATAGATTTAACCAAACAGATCAATAAAAGGTAATCTGTGTAGAACTTCCAAGCAGATAAAAAACATTTGCTAACATATTAATTCAGAATTCATTTTTTAAAAATCCTTAATACATCAAAAGCGCCAACCTGTATCATATCAACAAAATCTCAAATTCCAAGTAACTAAATATCCATTTATGAGTAATTCAACATTCTACAAGCACATCAACCCTATCCGTACAAATCCTTAAAGGTACTAAATTCCTACAACCTACATAAAACAATCAGAGACTAAAAGAATTTTTATTGCATTTAACCGAAGTGGATCAACAAAAGTTTATGTGCGCTCAACTTCTGACCTAAGTCCGTTTGCTGATATATGAAACTTCAAAAGCACCAATTGTTGCATCTCAATAAAATCGGATCAACCATCTCTGTACTAAAGACCTACAACCTACATAAAATAACTAGAGCCTAACTGCATTTAACCAAAACGGATCAACAAAAGTTAATCCAGGCTGACATAAGTCCATTTACGAATATATAAAACTTCAAAACATCGAAAGCAACAAGCGCAGCATTTCAGTGAAATTTTACATTCTGAGCAACAAAAACATAACTAACAGTTCCATTTCCGAACCTTTTCTGAGTAATCACATAACAGATACATCAAATTAAAGCATATACTCAAAAGGAACATAAACACTAACAGATCTACACACAGTAAAAAGTAGAAACCCTAACCATCGTAGCGTTCGGCTTGCTCAGCGAGCTTAGCGACGTAGACGAAGTTCTCACGTTCTTTGGAAGAAGCCATTTCCGATCTCTCTCAAATTGAAATCAAAGATTTTTTGTAGTGAAAACAGAGAGAGATTTTGCTCTATTCTCTCCCTTTTTGCTTCTCTGGTTCTGCGTGAATATGCTTTCTCGATGACGATTTTACGGCAGTAGCTACAGTGAGTGGAGATTTATCTAACAAGGTCTTCCTTAAAAGGGAAATAGCACTTCTCATCCTTTAACTTTTGTGTATTACTTCAATAGCCCCTAGAGAAGTTCAAATTAAATTTAACCCCTCCAAAATTATTATGTTTTACACGATTGTCCTGTTAATTGGTGACAAATAAAATACATTGAAACCCTTTTAACTTTTCAGGTTTACTTTAGGGGTCCTTATGAGAAGAATCTATGTTTTACTTTACCCTGCATAAAATAATATTTTCTCCGTCTCATTTTATGTTGCACCATTTGGATCAGCATGAAGTTTAAGAAATAAATGAAAATTTTGAATTGTTTATCAAATTATCCTTTAAAAGTGGACTCACTTTTCTCTCTCGTTATGAATGTATTAGAGTACTATTTAAAATTAAGTAGAACCAATAAGGATAAAAGAGGAATTATACTTTTAAATACTTACCATATAAGGAAATGTGACATTCTTTTTGGGACAAAAAAAGAGATGGTACCACATAAAATGGGACAGAGGGAGTATATAACTATGCAGATTTTTAAATATTAATCAAACGACCTCCTTTCCTTTTTAGTCTGTTAAAAAAAGAATGACCTCTAACTTTTTTTTGGTACCATTTTAATAACGACTTTCCACGTGACATGTTTAAGACAACAAGATTAAAGAACAATTTTGTACATTTGATCTAACTTTAATTTAGGACCACAAGATTGAAAATTTTTTCTTTATATTATTGAACTCCGTGCCAAGTCAAACCAAATTATTCTTTATGAAACGAAGGAAGTATAAGAATAACTTGTTTCTCATCCATCTACCAATCGTGCCCTTGAGTGCAACAACTTCAATCAAGATCTTACTAGGCTAAAGGAAAGCAAGAATAATATGCACAAATAAACCTTTTTTATAAATTTGTGGCTGTTTCATATATAGAATATGCAGAACTCAAGTAATCAAGTCCACTACAACTGTTCATACATTTGCCAAAAGCCAAAACATAGCCATTAGCTAAAGTCAGTAAATCAAGTGCAATATAGCTAATTAGTTAACAAAGAGCTTTTGTTCTTTCTTTCTTTCTTCACAAGCATCTCCAACACAATTATCTGTCCATTTATCAGGTAAAACTAAGCTCTCTTTGTAATAATCTGACATAATGCGGAATGTGACACCAACCATTTGTAGAGTGACCAAGGCCAACATCTTTAAACTCTTCAACTACATGATCAACTGAAACCAATAACCTACAGCTCACTTTCCATATTATTTCACCATTATTCCTTATAGTCATTGGCTTCACCAATTTATGAGTAACCACACATCTTTAAACTTTTCAACTACATGATCAACTGAAACCAATAATCTACAGCTCACTTTCCATATGATTTCACCATTATTCCTTATAGTCATTGGCTTCACCAATTTATGAGTAACCACAAGCTCATCTAGATCACACCTTACATCATAATAGTTGTGTGTAAAGTGACGAGAACTAACGCAGAACTGCTTCACCATGTATCTGCTGCACCATACTCTCTCATCATCCAAATCTCAATAGGTTTACTTTGATTATAGTTATTATCAACCAGACAAAGTGATTCCTGTAACACAAAAAGGAACATTTCATCAAAATGTACTCGTACATCAATCGTTAAACTACTTGGCAACATCATTTCTAAGAATGTATCATCATGCATGTCAAACAAAACAATCGTGTTTCTCTGAGTTGGTTCTTCTAATTCTTCCCCACTTGGAAGCAATCCAATGGGAAGCGCCATTCAGATATAACTGTGGTGTAGAGCAAGAGAATTGATAAGACAGAGCAACATGATGACTTATGTCTTTCTATACACCAGTGCTTAGCTTATAAAGCTCTACATACGGCATAAGACGAAAAGTTGTGTCTACTATTCTTACCACCTTGTAGTCATTAGTAACACAATCAAATCCAAACCCCTGTACATGAGCACAGATACTACATGTCTCAAATGTATACATTGGTGTTGGGAGATTAACAGATTTTCTAATGCATGGGTTCCAAAGATAGAAATGATTCGGGTAACTCCGGTTATCGTCCACCAGACACAAAATTCCATTACAACTACCTGCAATATTAAGGTAAGTGCTAGTCCACTCAAACGGCAAATCAAAGTAGACATATTGATCCAAATTCTCATTGTCATGGAACAAAGCATATATTTTTTCTTCTGGATTTATAGAGTCATATTGCATTATGATGTGATTCATGTTTTGGTTTTGGTTAAGGTGTGTGGAGATAAAATTGGGGCTTGTAAAAAGAGAGAATCATGACTTGCAAACACTTCTAGATAGAAGGATTGACTTGATTGGTAGTTTTATGAAGATGTCAATCATCAATTCTTGTGGCAAATAATCTGACATTTTTTCTCTTCAAGTGGTTAAGAAGTACTATTTCTTTTCTTCTACATTTTATTTGTGAGATGTGACTGTTCAGTGGTCACTTTGAACACACAAAAGACTTTTGGGAGGCCAATGTGGTACTCTTGGGAAGATACAAAAACAGTTCTAGTTCTCTATTTGAGACTCTTCAGTTCCACACACTTTTTATATGATCAACATCAGTAACAACAATATGATTTTAAAGTGTGTGAGGTTTCTGAAACTGTAGCTACAAAATAAATTTACTTATATGTTAGTGGTTGAGCTGGTCTTGGATCCAAATAGATAAATAAATATTTACGATAATGGATGAAACAAAATTATTATGGCTGAAATTTAATTTGGCAGCAACTCACGTCATGAACAGCATCTGGGATCAGTTTCATTTGGTTTTCACCTGTAAAATTGAAAAGCAAAATCACTTCAATTGAAATGGTTGCGTATATCATATTCGTAACAAAAAATGGCATGAATAGTTTATTACTTTTGTATCAATAGCCCAGACAACATCTGTGGTACTGTTAGGTCCCAATATACCTAAAACAATAAAAGCTTGAACTTGCTTTTCCTATTAAGAACCAATATTTGTTTTGCCTTTCTTTTGTTAAGAGCACTACTTCAGCTGAGCAATCTGAGAAGAAAAAACCAAATTTGACAAAAAAAATGGAAATTGAAAGAACAAACGAATAGGAAAGAGTAAGAAAGCTCTTCTCTGTGTTAGAGCAACAATGTTCTGGGTGCAGCAGACATGAAAGGCATATCAGTGGAATAAAAACTCTGTGATAGCTGATGGGATGAACAACTGAAATAAGCAAAGAAAAATATGTCAAAAGGAAATACCAATATTGTCCTTGGTTGTAACATCAAGTTTCACTGATTATACGTCGGCTACAAGTAGAAAGACCAAAATCATCTTTTAAGACTCCCTCTCCTCCGACAGGAAAAATCCGCAAATATCAGAATAAGCAAAACAGCCTCACATACCTTAAGAGTGTTGAGCCGGTGTCAACCAAAGTTCACTTGGCAGCAGAATCATTGCTGAACAAGCCGTTGTGCCAACATCTAAGAGCTCGTTGATGAAATATCGCTTGTTCAACAATGGTTGTGCTATCAAAGGACCTATAGATTAGCTTATGGTTAGATCCAGTGGTCACACATGCAGAATTCTGAAGAGAATAAGATAAATCAGTTGGTTAATAATTAGATATGTAGATTATGTCCAATGGAGGAAAATACTGCCAGTAAGATAAGTAGTTATATGAAGCGACAAAACACTGATGTATGAAATGACCAATGACAGTTCTCAAAGCCATTCAGTTTTACTTGGAGTCAAGGCTGTGATTTGAGGACGTAAAACGAGAATAAGTTACTGAACTCTAATTTGATTAATAGTGCTATATTTGGCATGCGGTGAATTATCTTAACCATACGAATGGCACAACAAAATCCAAAAGGCTCATATTCAAATCATTTTGCACAACAAAATTTACAATTTGAATCCCTTTTAAATGGAACATAGTTTGATCCTAGTTCAATATTCAGATCAGTTCTTTTATTTTGCCGGTGACCTGGATACTCTAAAAGGTGCAAGGAGTGAAAGAATGAGAATGCATAATGGTTATAATTAAACAAGAGACAATTGTATCGTTTGTTGTTGTTTAATGATATTTTTCACATTTGGTTTGACTTTGTGTTGTATTATAACTGGTAAGTTTACTAAAATAGCCTAAACTATTGTATGCATTAAATTTATCACCAATTTTAAAAAATAAAACTTAAGACATCGTATTTCTGCTAATTTTTTTGCCGACTTCCCTTGCCTACACTGTATCGACATAAACTACTAAATAGCACATGCTACATAAAAGCTCCACTTCACAAAAAAAAAACCGAGATACGCTACTCGAACACAATTATCATCAAAAAGAATTTGAAAAATGAAAAGATTCTTTTTCTTTTGGGATCAAGTATATCATATATGGTCCAGAACTTGTAACAAAGTAAGTATTTTTCAACCAGTCATGTTATTAAATTATTAATTGGCCCAGGCTCTCTTAGCATCTATATTATTGTTTGCATGTTAAAGTTCTTAATAAATATAGTGATACAAATAAGGAAATGCAAAAAAGGTTCTCTATAAACTGAAATATAGTTAAAGCAGAATAATAACTTCAGAATATGTTTATGGACAAAAAAAGTACCTGTATGAGCAAATAAAATAGTTGACCATGAAGAAAAAAAAAGAGTAAAAACGTAGGATAGGTATTTCGGTGGAGTTAAATAATATAGGGTAAAGCGTAGAATAGAATTATGAAATATTAAGTAAGGACATAATTTGAAAGAGAAATAAGGTAACGACACGATTACACCATTAAATAAAAGGGCGCTTTTCACTGTTACGTAATGACAGAATATAATATATTTTAGTTAACAATCAAAATAAACATTGTATATACGATACAACAATACAAACACGATGGAAAACAAACCTTTAGTAATGGACGGCTTAGCCGTATTGCAGTTTTTATTACAAGCACCTGATCTTGAACCTAATATAAAAATATTTGTCAATAAATATTAATGAATTTTTGTAGATTCGGCTAAAGTTATGACAACTTTCAGTAACTTACCTTCCGTATAGATAGAATGAAGACTTCCTACGTCAAAAGCGGGAAATGAGGGAAGCTCAGTAACTGTGTGGATCAGGTAATGATCAGAATAGTAAGTCAAAAGACATATTCATGCAGAGGAAGAAGTAAGCATTTGCACAAAACGGTGAAATAGAGTTTATGTTTTTTTGAAAAAGGGTAGTTGTAAAACGGTAAACGGTGTGTCCTATCCAGAGTTCAATAAATTTTAGATCTGATATGTCAACCAGTTTTGGAAGTCTAGCAAGAGTTTTTCATATTAAGAGTACGCTTTTCATTAGCTATTGTTAGTTGGTAGAGTTCACGGCACCTTAAATTTCTATCAGCATATTTCTTATCAGTGTTGGGGTACTAGATTGTTTGTCCAGAATCCATGGATATTAAATTTGTTGCTCCCAAACTTTTTGTTGCTGCAAGTGTTCTATCCCAGTGTTATCAACGGCAAAAAGCGCAAAAAAAGCTCTAAGGTCCGTTGGGGCTTTAAGCGCAGAGCACAAATAAAGTGTGGGCTTCAATGACAAAAGGCGCAAAGAGAGAAAAGAATACAAATATATATGCTTTAGTCCAAGACTAATAACTATAAAACATGAATGACTGAGATATGACCAAAGAAATTGAAAAAAAATTTATGATAAAGTGAAATATTAATTGTATAGTGTCGGTTCTTCAGAAGAGGCTCATTGACAAGGAAAAGTTTGCCTTAAAACCTTAATGACGACACTGAAGCGCACAAAAAGCGAGGTGAAGCGCTCAACACGTTTTGAGCCTCACTTCAGGGCTTAAGTGCGCCTTTGACTACACTGTTCTACCCTCTTTACTACTGTTGGACTTGTTTCCCCCAACAATTTATCAAATTAGTATTATTATACGGAAAATTTTGGACAAAGAAAATCTAAAGCAATAAAGTTAAACTTTAAACGGACAAGATTTTTGATTAAAAAAAATTCAAAAGGCATGCCACATATTTAGAAAGAAGATCAAGGAGAGAAATGCATAGTAATCCATGCAATCAAGCCTAATCTTGATCAAGACTTTAGGCAAACACTTGATCTGCAAGTTCAACTCTTTCCTCTACTTCACCTTTTAACCCCGAAGTCGGTAGAAACAAACTAAACTATTGGGAAAATGAAAATCAACCAAACTATCAGCAGAGAAACCAAGTACCAAGTTAAAATACAAATTTAAACCTTTAAATGCAAATAGATAACAAATAATAATGGTTTCTACGGAACCTGATAACATGTTATGAAAACATCATCAGGATGGATTATTCTTGATAAATGGAGTGTATAATAGGAGGCTGACTAAAGTAACAGAGAGGTCAACAGGACCCTGGAAGTGTGTATGGAAAAATGTGGCACCAATTAAGTTGAAATGCTTCACCTGGCTAGTAGTCAGAAGAGCTATATCTTGTCAGATTCATGATGCACTACAGAAAAGGAAACCTACATTGCTTCATGATGCTCATCATGTAAGAGTTACAGCACAAGGGTGGGCATCATTCGCCAATTTAACTAAGGTGAACTGGTCTATGCCATAGCATACTGCTTATCTTTTAAGTTGTTGGATTAGGATGGGAGGTAGTAAGTGCTAGAAGATTTGGTGGTGGAAAACAATACCTGCCTGTATTTGGTGGAACATTTGGAAGTAGAGAAATGAGAGGATTTTTGAAGGCAAAGAGAGCTCCATATAGAAGATCAAGTGGACAGTCATAACTTCTTTATGTTCTTGGTGTAAAGAACAATATATAGAAGAGGAAGTTCAGTTAGTTGACTTCACGAGATTACTGCAATTAGTTTCTATAAAGCATAAAATTTTGGATGTGGTAAGCATTAGGCTTACTCGGGAATAAAAATGTTAAGATATGACACCTGGGTCTAACTCGGCCTTAAAAGCTAGCTCATGAGGGCACGTTTGTCCAAGTCCATATAAGACCAAATTCCCATCCCTCTACCGATGTGGGACTTCTTAACACTTCCCCACACACCCAGACCTCAACTAGAGCGTGAACACTTATAAATAGGGGCCCAACATCGGTGAACAACAAATTGGGATGGACCTGACTCCGATACCATGTTAAAATATGACACCTGCGCCTAACTCAACCTCAAAAGCTAGCTCATGAGGAGAGGTTTGTCCAAGTCCACATAAGGAGACCAAATTCCCATCCCTCTACCGATGTGGGACTTCTTAACAAAAAAATTACTGGTTCAAAAGACGGCAAACAAAACCAGTTTACAGGCATGGTGATGAAGAAGCCAACTGCAAAAAAAGAGTGAGGAGGCTGGAGATGTTCTAGAGTATAAAGAAGCTTCAAAAACTTTGGCAGTGGAAGATAGAATAGGAAACAAAAAAAAATGCAGTGTAAAAACCTGGAAGAGAAATCGGAGGAACCTAGCAAGATCTAGATGTTGCATTATAAAGCAAATGGCCAGGCAGGCATGTAGACAAAACAGAGGCCTGAAGCAGGAAACAGTTGCTTCTCATATGAGGAAATGTACAATTTACCTACTAATGTTTTGTCTAATGGCCGAATGCCCCATGATGTTTTCTGGGCTCCTCCTTCAAGGCCTCCTACATCTTATTTATAGACTTACTTTAATTATACTTATTAGTCACCCTTTTTCAGAAATTTCTAGTTCTCTTTGAGTGTACAAGGAGGGCCGGTTATTCACCAAAACTTACTAAATTAGGAATTCCACCAAGATCATGAACACATGTTGATATGAAAGTAATCCACTGTATTTGGCTTTTGAAAGAATGGAAGATCTCTATATCTTTACCTTCTGGTTTTTCACTTATCTTCAAATCTAAAGATCAATGATATACCTTTCATTTTTTTTAAATCCCTCTCTTCTTAGTTGCTCATCTTTCTAGGAATCTAATGGACGTAGACTACCTACTTGTGGCAATGTTAAAGAATTATTTACCCCTAGCAGTAGCAAAGACCCTTGATCCAAGGGTCTTTTGAAAACAGTCTCTCTAACTTCACGAGGTAGTGGTAAGGTCTGTGTACACGCTACGTACCCTCCCCAGACCCCACTTTGTGAGATTTCACTGGGTATGTTGTTGTTGTTAGTAGCAAGGACCTACAACTTTCAAAGGAGTAACCAACCACACGAATCACTATAACAAACCCTCACTTTACTTAATGGATAGCGTTTGTTCTCTTTCAATAAACAAAATGAGAAATTGGGGAGAAAGAAGAAAGCTAAATTTGGTGATGACCTAAAAGCCATTGGACCCTATACCTCACTGACCAAAGACAGAGGTGCATTGTATTGGACTGAACTATGACCACTGTCCTGTGTGACTGTGTCATTGACAAATATAAGCCAGTCAAGTACAAATCATTTTGTAGCAAATTTCGTGCAGAACGAGCAAAATAAAAATAATGCTTAAGGAGGAAATACAAGACAAAGAAACCCAAGCAGTTTCCTTTCAAGAAGCAAATATACTTCTACAAAGACTGGTTGCATACTTTCTAGCTAGTACATCAAAAGAACCCCTAGCGCAACTGCATGTAAATGGCAACTGAAGTTGAAATTCCAGCTAAGACGAAGACTAAACTCCTATCAGCAAGATATAGAAGAGAAGAGGAAGATGAAGGAACCAGAGAGGATGTGCAACTGCATGTTAATGGTAACTGAAATTGAAATTTCAGCTAAGACGAAGACTAAACTCCTATCAGCAAGATGTAGAAGAGAAGAGGAAGATGAAGGAACCAGAGAGGATAAGCCAATCACAACTTGTTATAAGATCAACAAAATAGAAAGAAAGGCATGCGATCATGACAACTAAATTCAGTTCATAAGTGATCTTTAGAATTACTACCGAGAAAATTGGCTTGAAACAGTAATCAGTTACGTCTGCAAACCACAATCCAAGACTACTCTACCATTCTTAATCCAAAAGTTTAGCACCCAAGAGCAAATGTGCACTTTAATTTGTGTAGTGACAGGCAATTGTTGGATCTATGATTACGGTTTATTAGACTGTATGAGTTATGCCTATATCCCTAAATAACTGTTATGTTGCTGTGAAGGAAGAAGGATCACAAGGCATTTGAAGATAACCTGAAAGACTGTTCCAGCATGTACTGTTTGGGTTTTTGGGAGTAATAACAGCTATGCTGCGGTCGCTACCCAAGGGGGAAACACAACAGATACCTCTAACAAATCCAATTTCAGCAAATAGACGATGTAAAAGTTTTCTAGTATACTAAAAAACCAAGGTGCCAAGATAAACACACAAACCTTGAAGTATCATGCACCAAACATGAGATAGATATATAAACACACAACCTTATATCATGCACCAAACATTAGATAGATAAACACACAAACCTTAGAAGTATCATGCACCAAACATCTATGAAGAAAGTAATCAAGACAAGTATTTACAGTCTGTCTTTAAAACAAAGAGTTTGAATACCCTAGAGTATTAAATGTGCCACACGCTTCTGGCTCAGGGAAGCTTTGACCTTTCAATACATCACAAGAGGTCTTCATTGTCAGACTGAACCCTGCAAAATAATGTAATGTTTGCATGAAATTGAGAAGACTTTTAAGAGAAAATAAGTTGGCATAAGGGATCAACACCTAAACTTCAGTGAACTACCTTCAATCAAAAACTTACTGAGCTAAAGGACTTCAAGTGCAACATAGCTAATTAATTGGACCATGAAGGATCTTTGACTTGCTTGATCTTCCTTCCTTTCTTCCTCAACCATTTCCCTTTCATTTTTGACACGTAAAGCAATCCACTCATGTGCAGAAGAGATGCAATCCGCATTCTATATTTAGATTTTGCCCTTGAGATCCTTCTTTTCCCATCTTTGGGCTCTCTCTTCCATAAATTGGATGACTCCTCACAAGCATCTCCAACACAATTATTTGTCCATCTATCAGGTAAAACAAGGCTCTCTTTGTAATAACTAACATAACGCGGATTGTAACACCAATCATTTGATAAGTTACCAACGTCGGCATCTTTAAACCTTTCACCTGTATGATCAACTGAAACCAATAATCTTCGGTTACCTTCCCATAAGATTTCACCATTTTTTCTTATAGCCATTGGCTTCAGAAACTCATTAGCAATCTCAAGCTCAGTTGGAGCAGCGCTTCCGGAATAAGGTGTCCAGAAAATGTCATCACGAAGAGGAATATGTTGTGCAAACTGATTATTTTGGATGCTGAACTGTTTCACCCATGAGTCTGGTGCACCATACTCTTTCATCATCCAAATATCAATAGGTTTGCGTTTGTCATAGTTATTATCAACCAAACAAAGAGATTCCTCTGACACAAAAAGGAACATTTCATCATAGAATGATCGTGACTCATTGATTAAACTACTCGGCAATATCATCTCTGAGAATGTCTCATCATGCATGTTGAATAAAACAATCACACTCACCAACGATGATACATCCCATTTGGAAGCAATCCAATGAGAAGCTCCATTCACATATGCCTGTGATGTACTGGCAAGGAATAGGTAAGACAGAGAGACATGACTAATGTCTTCCCAAACACCAGTGCTTAACTTATAAAGATCAACATGAGGTGGCGACGGATGAGACCAAGTGTGTACTACTCTTACCACCTTGTAGTCATTGGTAACATGATCATAACCAAACCCCAACGCATAAGCAAATGTATCACATTTCTCACATGTATAACCTAGGTCTGGGAGTTCTACAGGCTTTCTGATAGCTGGGTTCCAAAAGTAGAAATGATTCAAGTAATTCAATTGGTCGGCAGCAGCAATGCACACAATCCCATTACAACTGCCCACAATAGTAACGACACCATTACTGCACTTAAATGAATAATCTAAGTGGTTATTTTGATCCAATTTCTCATTATAACGAGATAAAGCATATATATATATTTCTGAGTTTCCAACGTAATTCTGAATCAGGATGTGATCATCTTGTTTCCGATTGAGATGCGTAAAGATAAAATTAGGGCTAGTTAGAAGAGAGTACCATGACTTGCAAACACTTGTGCATCGAAGGATTGATTTGATTGGTAACCTTGTGAAGATCTTAATCATCAAGTCTTCTGGCACATAATCCGACATTTCTCTGCCTCGGCGAATCTGTTCAACTGAATTGAATTTCTCTGTTCTTCGAGAGCTAAAAAAAACTAACTCCACTCTTCTACACCTTCGTGGTTGAACCCTAAAAGCTGCTGCTAATTTATTTGACCAGGATTATCTATTTCTAGTTTAGCACAAAACTTTTTTCAAGTACAATGGTACTTTCGGGAACAAAAAAGGTTAAAACTGATAAAGAAATGTCCTTTATTGATCTATTGGCCCCAAAATATTCTTGACGTCAATATTTGTATCCTTTTATTACCTTTATTAGATTCACCGCACGTGCGTTGCACATGTATGTCTTCTCTTAAGATTCGTGCAACTGTGAAATAACGTGACGTCAATACTTTATATAACTTGTAAGTTGCTAAGCTTGAATCAACATTTGTGTTTCGGATATACGTAAAGAAATACAAGTACCTTTCAATAGTACCAAGTCACTTGTATCCTAATTTTTAATAGTTTAAGTCTACATGAAAGTAGTGTGTTCGTCCGTATTTACTTGGTGATTGATCATCTCTACGCTTATTCAACTGAACCTGTGAATACAGCCAATGAACTTCCCATTAGCTAATCATGTAGTGCATACTTATTTTGTGGGCGATTAGACACCTTGAATTTTTGGAAATAAACTAACAAGAAGTGATAATTAGGTTTAAATGAATTAAATTAAGTATTCTATTCCCACTTTATCATTGTAACGGAACGAAGCATAAATATCAATTTCTGTGTTTCCAGAGTAATTTTGAATCAGGATGTGATCATATTTTTCGATTAAGATAGGTAGAGATAAAATTAGGGGTAGTAAGAAGAGAATACCATGACTTGCAAACACTTGTGCATCGAAGGATTGAATTGATTGGTAATCTTGTGAAGATCTTATTCATCAATTCTTTTTGCATATAATCCGACATTTCTCTCCGGCGGCGATTCTGTTCACTTGAGCTGAATTTCTCTGTTCTTCGAGAGCTAAACAAACTCCACTCTTCTACACCCTTCCTGGTTGAACCCTAAATCTGCTGCTAATTTATTTGTGCAGCTTCATATCTCCATTATATTTCCAGCTTAACACTACTAACTTTTTTGAAGTACATTGTGATACTTTGGGAACAAAAAAGTTCAAAACAAAAGTGGACAACTTTCAAGTATAGCAAATAAAAAATTTATATTTGTATGCTATAGCAAAGTTTGTATAATTGCGCTCTATAGCAAACATAGAAACTGTATAATTTGTTATACATATACGGTTGAAGCAAATTATATAAAACGAAGTGTTAAAACAAGAAATAGAAAAACACTTGGACAGAGAACTGTATAAAAATGAAGTGTATAAAACGAATTGTATTATTGTAAGTATATAGAACGATTATATACAATTTGAATTTGTATAAAATGAGAAAGAGAGAAAGACAAAAGAGACTTGACAAGGAATATACAATTGAATCGAATTATATAAAATGAGAAAGAGAGAAATTAGATACAATTTGAAAATTGTATAAAACGAGAAAGAGAGAAAGACAAAAGAAACTGAGCAAGGGAGGATTTTTATTGTATAATTATAAGTGTATAGGACGAAAATATATGTACTTCCATGTGTATATACAATTTTCTCACGCTTTATACAAACAGAAATGCAATTTATACATTTCGCTTCTGTTTGTATAAGTGAGAAAGGCGAGGGTGGCGAGCGAGATTTGGGAGAGTGGCAAGCGAGATCTGGAAGAGGGGAGAGAGGGGAACAAAATATATTTATTTGTACAATTTTCTCTGCTTTATACAATTAGAAACAATTTTTATACACTTGTGTTTGTATAAAAAGTGAGAAAGCGAGCGAGAGATTGAAAAAAAGTGGCGAGCGAGATATTTGGGAGAGAGGCGCCTGGTAATTTTTTGCAAACGTTTGCTATGGAGCACAATTAAATCAAACCCTAGCTACTCTATTTATTTTAGGTTATTAGTTTGCTATTATATACAATTTTCCCAACAAACATTCTCTATTGAGCCCAAAATATTCTTAATGTCAATTTTTCTAGCCTTTTATTATCTTTGTTAGATTCGTGCATTATACGTGTATGTCTATGTTTGAGATTTATATAACCGTAAAATAGTATCCAAACATTTTTAATAAAGTTTTTTTGTTAGTATCATCGAGAACTTAAGCTAACGCTTTATATAATTTGTAAATTATTAAGCTCTTTAAAAGCAGTAGTTCTAGCGGTCGAATCGGTTCTTTCAAATTGTTTCTCATTATTGAGAAAAGGTAACAAAGATAAAATACGAGCTTGTTTTATAGCAAGAGTAATTAAACTTAACATTTGGGTCTCATGTATACGCAAAGAAATATAAATTACCTTTGAACAATACCAACTCACTTGTATCCTAATTTTTTATAATTATTATAAAGTCTACATGAAAATACATAGTTTGTTCTTCGATATTTGCATAGTGATAATCATCATCTTGTTTCTTATTCAATCGAACATATAAATACGACCAATTATGAATTTTTCATTAGTTAATCATCGCACATCTTATTTATGTGGGGATTGATTACACTCTTTGAATTTTTCAATTTTTGGGAAGAGATTCAAGCGCCTTTTGTTGATTTTAAATTAGAGTGCTATATCTTATAAGTTTGTTTTCACTTTCCTATACAAAGGAAAAAATCATATCGAAGAAAGTATGTATAACACATAAACATGATCCTTAATTTGATGTCATTTGGCAACTATAATTCTTAACTTTAAATGTGCACAAGTAAATACTTAAACTTGTATAATATTGAACAAATTAACACATTCGTCCTACATGGCATCCTACATGAAAATTTTTGTGTCGTACATGGCGTTCTACGTGTACCATGTCATGTTGGACACATGTGTCTACTTGTTCAATTTTATACAAGTTTAAGTGTCTGTTTGTACACATCCAAAGTTAAGGGTCATAGTTGTCAACTGACATCAAGTTAAAGTCATATTTATATATTATACATTTTTTATAAGTCAATTCAAACGGACTCTTACACTATGAGAACATCAAACAACAATTACATAATATTACAACCACGAGGATTCTCATCACTAAAAGCATCACCAACAAGACTACCAAATGTGTTTGAGTTGCCCCTATAAAGACTATAGGCACGACCATAGTTATCGTAGCCGTGTTTGCAATAGTTATAGGCGGATGCCGGTGGTTCTCCGGCGTAATAAGTGACCCGACCACTGCAGCCTTGTTGTTGATAATAATGATCGGTTACATAAGTAGGGTTATTTCTCATCTCAGGATTATGAGGAAATTGCCATATTTCAGCTCTTTTACCAGTTCTTCTAACTGTTTTGAGTATTTTCCTTTGATCAGCTCATCCTGTTACTGTCACCTTTTGCATAGCCATATCTATTTCTACATTATCAACACCTGAATTTGACGCCAAAAATTATGTTCACAATATATCTCTAACAGCTTAAACTTTTAGATGAGATGGTAAGACAACAAGATATCAGAGCAGATAGAAGTTTTTTTGAGATCGAATCTCACAGCAGATAGAAGTTTTTTTGAGATCGAATCTATTGTGTATTAGTGCATAGTGACGGACACAGGATTTTCATTAAGGGATGTCAATGATTATAGTAAAAGAAATTATTAAGAGATGTCAAAGGTTATAGTAAAAAAATTATAAATAAATAGGCTAGTAGGGCAAACACACGACCTCATATAGTGTCTCTAAGCTCCTAATCAATAGATCAACCCTTTAATTCAAAACGTGTCAATTTATATATTTATATTTATAAACTAAAACTTTAACCACTATAAGTAATTTTTCAACAAAAGAGTTCGTAGATCCGCCAGTGATATAACTTATATATCACATGAAAATCATCAAAATGGGGGGTATGCGCGCTTCGGGGCTCGTTTGACCTTGAAAATGGGTCGGAACGGCCGTGAGGTCCAACCGGCTGCATAGCCAAGGTCTTGACGGACGTCCACAAAAGTTTTCGCATTTTTGACGTTGGAATCAGGATCACCCAAAAATTGGTTTGCTATAGCACAAGAAAATCGTCAAAATAGGGGATATGCGTGCTTTAGGGCTCGTTTGACCTTGAAAATGGGTTGGAATCGCCGTGAGGGCCAATCGGATGCATAGACAAGTCTTGATGGACGTCCATAAAAATTTTTGACATTTTAGACGTTGAAATCTGGATCACCCAAAAAAATGGTTTGCTATAGCACACGAAAATCGTCGAAATGGAGGGGGGTATGTGCGCTTAGGGGCTTGTTTTACCTTGAAAATGGGTCGAACTAGCCGTGAGGGCCAATCTGATGCATAGCCAAGGTCTTGACGGACGTCCACAAAATTTTTTGGCATTTTTGACGTCGGAATCCGGATCACCCAAAAAATGGTTTGCAATAGCACAGGAAAATCGTCGAAATGGGGGGTATGCGCGCTTCAGGGCTCGTTTGACCTTGAAAATGGGTCGGAATGGCCGTGAGGGACAATCGACTGCATAGCAAAGTTCTTGAAGGATGTACACAAAAAAGTTCGGCATTTTTGACGTTGGAATTCGGATCACCCAAAAAAGGTTTGCTATAGCACATGAAAATCGTCGAAAATGGGGGTATGCGCGCTTCGGGGCGTGTTTGACCTTGAAAATGGATCGGAATGACCGTGAGGTCCAACCGGCTGCATAGCCAAGGTCTTGACGGACGTCCACAAAAGTTTTTGCATGTTTGACGTCAGAATCCGGATCACTCAAAAAATGGTTTGCTATAGCACACAAAAATCATCGAAATGGGGGGGGGGGTTTGCGCGCTTCAGAGCTCGTTTGACCTTGAAAATGGGTTGGAATCGCCGTGAGGGCCAACCGATGCATAGATAAGTCTTGATGAACGTCCACAAAAAATTTTGGCATTTTTGACATCGAAATCTAGATCACCCAAAAAATGGTTTGCTCACACGAAAATCGTCGAAGGGTATGCACGCTTTGGGCTTGTTTTACCTAGAAAATGTGTTGGACTGGCCGTGAAGGTCAACCCAATGCATAGCCAAGATCTTGACGGACGTATACAAAAAATTCTGACATTTTTGACGTCGGAATCCGGATCACCCAAAAATGGTTTGCTATAGCATACGAAAATCATCGAAATGGGGTGTATGCGCGCTTCATGGCTCGTTTGACCTTGAAAATGGTTCGGACTGGCCTAAGGGCCAAACGGATGCATAGCCAAGGAATTGATGGACGTCCGTAATTTTTTTTTGCATTTTTGATGTCAGAATTCGGATCACCCAAAAAATGGTTTGCTTTAGAACATGAAAATCGTCGAAATGGTGGGGGTATGCGTTGCGTTGCTTCGGGGCTCGTTTGACCTTGAAAATGGGTCGGATTAGCCATGAGAGCCAATCGGATGAATAGCCAAGGTCTTAACGGATGTCCACAAAAATTTATGGCATTTTTAACGTCGGAATCCGGATAATCAAAAAAATGGTTTGCTATAGCACACGAAAATCGTTGAAATGAAGGGTATGCGCGCTTCGGAGCTTGTTTGACCTTGAAAATGGGTCGACCTGGCCGTGAGGGCCAACTGGATGCATAGACAAGGTCTTAACAGACGTCCACAAAAACTTTTGGCATTTTTTACGTCGGAATCTAGATCACCCAAAAAATGGTTTGCTATAGCACACGAAAATCGTCGAAATGAAGGGTATGCGCTTCGGGGCTTGTTTGACCTTGAAAATGGATCGGGCTGGCCGTGAGGGCCAACCGGATGCGTAGAAAAGGTCTTGAAGGACGTCCACAAAAAATTTGGCATTTTTGACGTCGGAATCTAGATCACCCAAAAAAATATTTGCTACAGCACATGAAAATCGTTTAAATAGGGGGTATGCGCGCTTCGGAACTCGTTTGACCTTAAAATTGGGTCAGACTGGCCGTGATGGCTAACCGTCTTAATAGCCAAGTTCTAGACGAACGTCCACAAAAAATTTTGGAATTTTTGACGTCAAAATTCGGATTACCCAAAAATGGTTTACATAGCACACGAAAATCGTCTAAATGGGGGGTAAGCGCACTTCGGGGCTCGTTTGACCTTGAAAAAGGGTCGGACTGACCGTGAGGGCCAACCGGATGCATAGCCAAGGTCATGACGGACGTCTATAAATTTTTTTGCCATTTTGGACATCGAAGTCCGGATCAACCAAAAAATGTTTTGCTATAGCACACGAAAATCGTTTAAATAGGGGTATGCACGCTTCGGGGCTCGTTTGACCTGTAAAATGGGTCGGACTAGACGTGAGGGCCAACCGGATGCATAGACAAAGTCTTAATGGACGTCCACGAAAAATTTTGACATTTTTGACTTCGGAATCCGGATCACCCAAAAAATGGTTTGTTATAGTACACGAAAATCGTATAAATGGGGGTATGCGCGCTTCACGACTCGTTTGACCTTGAAAATGGGTCGGACTGGCTGTGAGGGACAACCGATGCATAGTCAAGGTCTTGACAGACGTCCACAAAAAATTTTGGCATTTTTGACTTCGGATTCTGGATCACCCAAAAAATGGTTTGCTATAGCACACGAAAATCGTCAAAATAAAGGGTATGCACGCTTCAGGACATGTGTAAACTTTAAAATGGGTCGGACTGGACGTGAGGACCAACCGGATGCATAGACAAGGTCTTAACGGACGTCCATCAAAAAATTTTGCATTGTTGACGTCGGAATCCGAATCACCCAAAAAATGATTGCTATAGCACATGAAAATCATTGAAATGGGGGGTATGCGCGCTTCGGGGCTCGTTTGACCTTTAAAATGGGTGAGACTGGCCGTGAAGTCAAACCGGATGCATAGCCAAGGTCTTAACGTATATCCACAAAAAAATTTGGCATTTTTGACGTTGGAATCTGCATAATCAAAAAAATTGTTTGCAATAGCACACGAAAATCGTCGAAATGAAGGGTATGCGTGCTTCGGGGCTTTTCTGACCTTAAAAATGGGTTGGACTGGCCGTGAGGGCCAACCGGATGCATAGCCAAGGTCTTGGCGGACGTCAATTAAAAATTTTGGCATATTTGACGTCGGAGTCCTGATAACCCAAAAAATGGTTTGCCATAGCACACGAAAATCATCTAAATGGGGGGTATGCGCTTGGGGGCTCGTTTTACCTTGAAAATGGGTCGTACTGGTCGTGAGGGCAATCCGACTGCATATCAAAGGTATTGACGGACATCTATAAAAATTTTTGTCATTTTCGACGGACGTCTATATAGCACACGAAAATCGTCTAAATAGGGGGTATGCACGCTTCGGGGCTCGTTTGACCTTGAAAATGGGTCGGACTAGACGTGAGGGCCAACCGGATGCATAGCCAAGGTATAACGGACGTCCACAAAAATTTTTGGCATTTTTGACGTAGGAATCCTGATCAACGAAAAAATGGTTTGCTATAGTACCTGAAAATCGTCTAAATGGGGGTTATGCGCACTTCAGGACTCATTTGACCTTGAAAATGGGTCGGACTGACCGTGAGGTTCAACCGAATGCATAACCAAGGTCTTGACGGACGTCCACGAAAAATTTTGGCATTTTTGACGTCGGATTCCGTATCACCCAAAAAATAGTTTGCTATAGCACACGAAAATCGTCGAAATGAAGGGTATGCGCGCTTCGGAACTTGTTTGAACTTGAAAATTGGTCGAACTGGCCGTGAGGATCAACCGGATGCATAGACAAAGTCTTGATGGATGTCCACCAAAAATTTTTACATTGTTGACGTCGGAATCCGAATCACCCAAAAAATGGTTTTCTATAGCACACGAAAATCGTCGAAATTGGGGGTATGCACGTTTCGGAGCTTGTTTGACCTTGAAATAGGGTCAGATTGGTCGTGATGGCCAACCGTTTGCATAACCAAGGTCTTGAAGGACGTTTTGACGGCGGAATCCGGATCATCCAAAAAATGATTTGCTATAGCAAAAAAAATCGTCTAAATGGGGGGGTATGCGCGCTTCGGGGCTCGTTTGACCTTGAAAATGGGTCGGATTGGACGTGATGGCCAACCATCTACATAGACAAGGTTTTGACGTACGTCCAAAAATTTTTTGGCAATTTTGACGTCAGAATATGGATCACCCAAAAAATTATTTGATATAGTATAGCACACGAAAATCGTCGAAATAAGGAGGTATGCGCACTTCGGAGCTCGTTTGACCTTGAAAATGGGTCGGACTGGCCGTGAGGGCCAACCAGCTGCATATCCAAGTTCTTAACGGACGTTCACAAAATTTTTTGGCATATTTGACGTCGGAATCCGGATCACCCAAAAAATGGTTTGTTAAAGTACACGAAAATCGTCTAAATGGGGGGGTATGCGCGCTTCGGGGCTCGTTTGACCTTGAAAATGGGTCGGACTGGACGTGAGGGCCAACCGGCTGCATAGCCAAGGTCTAAACGGCGTCCACAAAATATTTTGGCATTTTTGACGTTGAAATCCGGATCACTTAAAAATTGTTTGCTATAGCATACGAAGATCGTCGAAATAGGGGTATGTGCGCTTCAGGGCTCGTTTTACGTTGAAAATGGGTCGGATTGGCCGTGAGGGACAACAGGATGCATAGACAAGGTCTTGACTAACGTCCACAAAAATTTTTGGCATTTTTAACATCGAAATCCGGATCACCCAAAAAATGGTTTGCTATAGCACACAAAAATCGTCTAAATGGGGGGTATGCGCGCTTCGGGGCTCGTTTGACCTTGAAAATGGGTCGGACTGGACGTGAGGGCCAACCGGCTGCATAGCAAAGGTCGTGACGGACCTTGAAAATGGGTCGGACTGTCTGTGAGGGCCAACCGGATGCATAGCCTAGGTCTTGACCGACGTCCACAAAAATTTTTGGCATTTTTTACGTCAAAATCCGAATCACCCAAAAAATGGTTTTCTATAGAGCACGAAAATCATCGAAATGGAGGATTTGCGTGTTTCGGGGCTTGTTTGACCTCTAAAATAGGTCGGAATAGCCATGAGGGCCAACCGGATGCATAGCCAAGGTCTTGAGGGACGTCCACAAAAAAAATTGGCATTTTTGACATTGGAATCCGGATCACCCAAAAAATGGTTTGATATAGCATATGAAAATCGTCGAAATGGGGGATATGCGCGCTTCGGGGCTTGTTTGACCTTGAAAATGGGTCGGACTGGCCGTGAGAGCCAACCAGCTGCATATCCAAGGTCTTGACGGACGTCCACAAAATTTTTTGGTATTTTTGACGTCGGAATCCGAATCACCCAAAAAATGATTTGCTATAGCACACGAAAATTATTGAAATGGGGGGTATGCGCTCTTCGGGGCTCGTTTGACCTTTAAAATGTGTCGGACTGGCCGTGAGGGCCAATCGGATGCATAAAAAATTCTTGACGGACGTTCACAAAAATTTTTGGCAATTTTGATGTCGGAATCTGGATCACCCAAAAAATTGTTTGCTATTGCACACGAAAATCGTCGAAATGGGGGGTATGCGCGCTTCGAGGCTAGTTTGACCTTGAAAATGGGTCGAAATGGCCATGAGGGCCAACCGGATGCATAGCCAAGGTCTTAATGGACGTCCACAAAATTTTTTTGGCATTTTTGACGTCGGAGTACTCTCATCTATGTCATCTGTAAACCAAAACATGGTACGTATTAAGGCATATAAAATTGGTTCAAAATCTTTAGTTATATTACGATCGAATTATAGAGAAAAAATTTAAAGATAGAGGAGATAGTGATTACCGTTGTCATCTTCAAGCTCTTGATAATGAACTTTAGAATTGTTCTTTTTCTGCTTCTTTAGTTACAAAAATATAAAGCTTCTGCAACATGCAATATTTCATACATGGCGTTCTACGTGTACCATGTCATGTTGAACACATGTGTCTACTTGTTCAATTTTATACAAGTTTAAGTGTCTACTTGTACACATACAAAGTTAAGGGTCATAGTTATCAACTGACGTCAAATTAAAGTCATATTTATGTATTATACATTTTTTTTTAAAAAAGTCAATTCAAACAGGCTCTTACATTTAATAATCGACAACATCAAACAACAATTACATAATATTACAACCACGAGGATTCTCATCACTAAAAGCATCACCAACACGACTACCAAATGTGTTTGAATTGCCCCTGTAAAGACTATAGGCACGGCCATAGTTATCGTAGCCGTGTTTGCGATAGTTATAGGCGGAAGCCGGTGGTTCTCCGGCGTAATAAGTGGCCGGACCACTGCAGCCTTGTTGTTGATAATAATGATCGGTTACATAAGTAGGGTTATTTCTCATCTCAGGATTATGAGGAAATTGCCATATTTCAGCTCTTTTACCAGTTCTTCTAACTGTTTTGAGTATTTTCTTTTGATCAGCCCATCCTGTTACTGTCACCTTTTGCATAGACATATCTATTTCTACATTATCAACACCTGAATTTGACGTAAAAAATCATGTTCACAATATATCTCTAACAGCTTAAACTTTTAGATGAGATGGTCAGACAACAAGATATCAGAGCAGATAGAAGTTTTTTTGAGATCGAATCTCAGAGCAGATATAAGTTTTTTTGAGCTCGAATCTATTGTGTATTAGTGCATAGTGACGGACACAGGATTTTCATTAAGGGATGTCAATAATTATAGTAAAAAAAATTATTAAGAGGTGTCAAAGGTTATAGTAAAAAATTTATAAATAAATAGGCTAGTAGGGCAAACACACGACCTCATATAGTGTTTCTAAGCTCCTAATCAATAGATCAACCCTTTTATTCAAAACGTGTCAATATATATATTTATATTTATAAAACTAAAATTTAACCACTATAAGTAATTTTTCAAAGAAACAGTGCGTAGATCCGCCAGTGATATAACTTATAAGTATATTACCTTTAACTTTCTCGAGAGATTTTCTGACCTTGCTCTCACATCCGGCACAATCCATATGTACTCTCATCTCTGTCATCTGTAAACCCAAACATAGTACGTATTAAGGCATATAAAATTGGTTCAAAATCTTTCGTTATATTAAGATCGAATTATATAAATTATAGAGAAAAATTAAAGATAGAGGAGATAGTGATTACCGTTGTCATCTTCAAGCTCTTGATAATGAACTTTAGAAATGTTCTTTTTCTGCTTCTTTAGTTACAAGAATATAAAGCTTCTGCAACATGCAATATTTAGTATCCAAAACTTTGGCTTATAAATACTTGATACATGTTTATAAATAATTATATTTCATTCCTTCCATCATTACTCAGAGGCGAAGTTAGAATTTTAATATAGTGTATTCTAAATTTTATAACGATAACTCAAGTGTTAATAATTGAGTTTTAAATTTAATATTTATGCATATTTAAACAAAAATAACTGAGTTCGACTGAATCTGTACCGAGACTTCTAGCTCCGCACTTCTCTCCTACCTAAAAGAAAAATAATATATGTCACCGACTTGTCTATTCTCTTGCTATTGCAGCAACAGAGGGTGCAAGTGGGAATATGATTTGCTTGATCTGTCACTTATCATGTAACGTAGAATTTATTAGTATGATTGCTTGAGCAATTAGAAAAGTTTAAGTACTTTGACTTTGATTAAATGCATGATTAATTAATATTGAAATAGGAATTTAGATAATTATTTTTTTAAGAATAATTAAATAAAGTAATCAAAATATAGTAATTTAATTACATGTGAAGGCGGAATTAGCGTTGAAAAAGTGCATGTGGAAGAGGCGTCGATTGCGATTTTAGCTTCCCATATTGTTGCACGTCTATGGTTTTGGGGCGCTCCTGCAGCTTCAAAACTTAGGTGATCGATAAAATAAATTAAACGAGTTGATTATTATTTGAACTGAAATAAATTAAAGTGTGAGTCGATGCAAATTTTATTTGTATGTAATATCTCGATCGCAACTATTGTGAGATGTTATTTTGTATAATGGTATATATTATACCCGTTATTTTTTGTTTATTTTTCCTTTATAAAAGGTGAACATTTTTGGTCCATAATTAGGCAAAGTTAAAAATGGAGTTGATTATTATTTGAACTGAAATGAATTAAAGTGTGACTCGATGTAAATTTTATTTGTATGTAATATCTCGATCGCAACTATTGTGAGATGTTATTTTGGATAATGGTATATATTATACCCGTTATTTTTTGTTTATTATAATTATGAGATGTAAATATTTTTTTTCTTTATAAAAGGTGAACATTTTTGGTCCATAATTAGGAAAAGTTAATAGTGGAGTTGATGTATTGGAAGGTCAAAGTTTTCATGAGTCGAAAGTGTGTGGCAGGTATTCTCTATTTTTGAATAATCATAGTATTTTAGTTAGCTTATGTGCATTTCAATTATGACGACTTTTATAAATACTCTTAAGTAATATATTGTTCTTGTATATAAGCATGTGTTACAAAGTCTGGTAAAAGAATTATATTTTGATTTAAAGAGAAGATTATAAATTTAATTTCTTTTTTAACCATGGTCTACGATTTTAGTTCTAAAATAGATTTGTTGCCTCTAGTCTAGCTAAATATTTTCCGATCCTTAATTGCAATGCCAAAGATCACTTTTTGATAAATATTCATATAAATAAATTATATAATAAAAGAGAGAAATAAAATTAAGTTATGATTATGATATTATCTGTTTAGAAGAATTGCTAAAAGAAAATGACATGCCACATTTTTTATTTAAAGTTATTGATATAAAATACGAACACATAAAAATTGATATGAAAATTAAAACTTCAGTTAAATATCAATCTAATTATCATAGTTTTATACTAAATTGAATGATTCTTACACCAATATTATTGGTTCAACCAACAATATTAAATTTACTTGATCATTAATTACATGATTTTCTTTTTCATAAATAAATGTAATAAATATAAACAACGCAAAATATAGTTGTGCTAAATCATGATGAGAAAAAAATACCTCGATTATATTTGAACATACTTAGATAAGAAATTCAAAGTTACAGAGATTTTTTTTCGTATTAACACTCATTTAATATATATCTATATCGCATAAGATCTATTAACATTTAAAAAATTATATTTAAATTTTCATTCTTAGAGTGTGCATTGAGAAAAGAGAGAATTAAGCTAATATAGTGAAACATTACTGTTGAATTCTACTTTTACAATAAAATAAAATAATATTAAACACAAATAATTTAGTCATATAGAGATTAGGGAGTGACTGGAAAATATTTTTACAATACTTATGTGCAATGTTGAAGATGTAGAAAAAGTATCAAGATTTTGAATTATCATTTAGCATTAATAAATACAATTATTTTAGTTATTACAATTTTATTGTGATAATTATTATAAATAAATTGGAGCAATAGCTTTTCAAAAGATAACTCCATTTTTATGTGGGAAAAATAAAAGAAATGTTTTTTTTAAAAACTTGTAATAATAACCTCATTTATGTTGTTAGAAATAAAGTTAACTTATACTTCCTCCGTTCAAAATTATTTGTCATGTTACGGTTATCGAAAGTTAATTTAATTAATTTTCAAATATAAATAGATCACATTAATTCGATACTTTAAACCAAAAAAATTAGATATCCTAAAACTATGTGAAAAGTACTATAAATTACAATTGTTTGCAATATTAATATGATGAAAAATACATCTTAAAATGTTAGTCAAATTTTTTATAATTTGACTCTAAAAATAAAAATTATGATAAACAATACCAGACGGAGAGAGTATGACTTTTCTTTTTAACACTTTAAACATATGACTTTTCTTTTAACACTTTAAACATAGATTTGATATTAAAAAAATTAAATGACAAAATTAAAGCTTTTGTTAATGAATAAGAGAGTTAAGGAGAGGGTTTTATTTTTGTTGGGGGTGTGGGGGGGGGGGGGATATATGACTCTTTGTTATCCTTCATGCATTTCATTTATGCTATTTGAAATAAAGTTAACTTGTACGACTTTTCTTTAACACTTACATAAATTTGATATTTAAAAAATTAAATGACGGAAGTAAAGTTTTTCTCAATAAATAAGAGAGTTAAGGAGATTATTTTTTAGTCCTTATATCTCTCTCATGCATAATCGGATTATACAAGAATGTCAAAAATTAAATGACGAAATTAAAGCTTTTCTTAATAAATAAGAGAGTTACGGAGATTGTTTTTTTAGTCCTTATATCTCTCTCCTCCATAATTAGATTATATAAGAATGACAAAAATTAAATGACAAAATTAAAGCTTTTCTTAATAAATAAGAGAGTTATGGAGATTGTTTTTTTAGTCCTTATATCTCTCTCCTCCGTAATTAGATTATATAAGAATGACAAAAATTAAATGACGAAATTAAAGCATGTCAAATTATTTTACCTCGTAAAATTAAATTATACAAAAATGTCTAACATTCTTTATTGACCAATCAAAGACAAATAATAAAGCATTAAAAAAAAATAAGCATCATATATGTCTAAGTTTTTACAAGTGTGATTTTAAGGAGTTATAAATTTGTATGTTAAATTATTTGAAGGTTATGAATATGAAAGATCAGGAATAATATATATTACTAAATTAGTTGAGAATTGAATTTATGCAATTGAAGAGGTATGAATTAAGGAGATGAGTTTACGAGATAAAATAATGTCACGACACAAATTCACATGTCGTGATGACACATATGTTCCCAACCAATAGGTAAGTCAACCTAGCATATTTTTACTAATTTTAACTAAATAATGAGAAAAAGGTTAGCACTAACACTATGTTTGGATCATTGTTATTCATTGTATTATATCGTATCGTTATTATACCTACAATGTTTGTTTGATTGTTACTTAAAATATATCGTACTGTATTGTTAAATTTCGTTGTTACGTAACAATGAAAACCCTTATTTTATGGAACAACCAATTTGGTGTGTTCCCAATTGTTACTTAATTTCTTTTTCCAATTATATATTTACATAATATTTCAAAATACTATTTTTACCCTTTACCTTAATTATTTAAACCTAGTCAATCCTCCTATTCTATAATAATTAAGGATATTTAAGTAAATTTATAAATTACAATACAGTACGATATAATCAAATCAAACAATTAAAATGTTACTAAACCATAACAAACAATACAATCTAGCCAAACATTGTATCTACCATACAATAATACAGTACAATAGAGTACAATACATTATGAAACAGTAGATTACAATGATCCAAACAAAGTGTAAGTGAAAATCTCCAACTTAAGCTCTTTATAAATACGAATTGCGGAAAGCTAAAAATACCCCCCAAGAATTTGGTGTCATAAGTATAAGATCTTCTAGAATACGACGCGAGTCTGAAATTAAAATGACAAATCTAACATAAAGAATATCCTGTCTGAATACTAAATAAATGAATAAAAAATAGAGGAAGGTGCGGGCCATTAAACAACCAAGCAGCTCACCACAACTCCAAGACACTCCAGGCTCATACTCAAATTGCTTCATGAGATGTGCTCGTACTCGAAATCGAATCTGCACCACAAAGAGTGCAACAAGTGTAGTATGAGTACAAAACCACGTGTACCCATTATATCTCATTGACCGACAATGAAGAAGTAATGACAGGAGTTTATATAAGAAAAATTAATTTTTTTATTATACAAGTTTATAGTACACTTACCATTCAAGTTTCATCAAATAGTGGCAATAAAACAACAAATATTTTTCCAACCACCAATAAAAACACATAATCATCAAGAATGAAGGATGTCATGAGATGCAATGCAATATGACACCGTAAAATGATATGCCTCAAAATACAGTACTCTCTCAAATGTATATACATGATACTTCTCGGAAGTACATCGAGAGTTCATGACCCATGGGGGACTCGCGAGGTCCATATACCGACATGGACGATCTCCACATGTCTATGCGGACAATCTCACGCACTATCATAAATTCAAATAATTTTTGCATGGACGGTCTCCACGTGCCAAATTATAATCTTAACATCTCACCATCCCTGGCACAGACGATCTTCACGTGCCCAACTTATACTCAATCTCATATCAATGTATGAACACAATATTATTTCAATAAAAGGGATGATGATACATCTCAATAAATCAATATCAACATAATACATAACCACCTCAATTATTACAACTATACACGTGCAATAAGGAAAACACAATCACACAAAGAAGTCAAGTCAATGATAAATCAGCTAATGCCCATATGTTTTGGCATTCTCGAGTTTCAACCCACATTCTATAATATAAACTTTTTCTTATATCACTAGTACTCGTAACAATGCCTGTCACACCATTGGTACGATACCCCCGTCTTTCACCCTTGACCATTATCTAATCCATTTTCAATCTTTAATTAGGAAAATGTCCTTCAACATGTCTGAAAGTCTTAACATACCTTAAATGTCGAACTCGTGTCACGAATCTTCAAGACTTTCCTTTCGTTTTCGCAAAGCTTCAAAATGTTCCTAATTTACCAATTATGTAATATTCGTAAGTAAGCAAGTTCATAGGTACTCAATTTATTATATGTCTAACCTAAACTCCAAAACTCACTCATATCTCCAATCAAGCTTCTACTCTTGATATAATTTATATGTCTAAGATCCTATTTGCTAAATTTCAAGTCTAATGTTAAGCCTCAACTCCTCTAAATATTATGAATCTGATGATACTCATGTAACACGATACCACTAAAAATTGATTAGCTATACTCATAAACTTCAGATAGTATTACTATATGACAATTGAATAAAAAATTTAAGGCCAATAATTAATTTGTTGTAGCTTAATCCAGAAATAATTAAACAAAGTAATGGCCATAGAATTTCACAGATTCCATATATGCAAACATGTTTGTTTGCCAATGATTTTCCCTTTTTATTTTTCCCAACCATTATATCTAAACATTAGTCAATGATTAAGCTTGATAATTAATATAAACAATTTTCTCTACTCTAATTTAACAACCTTAAGACTTATTGTAACCCACTTTTCATGCCTTTCAATTCAAAAAGAAATCAATAAAAAAATACCAACCATTCACTGCATATTAAAGGAAATCATCACATTAAGAATGTCGTCCATTAGGAATCATACAAATTTCTTGTCAATCACGTGACATCATTACTTAAAACTATTTAATTTCCTTCCACTTTAATCGATTCCTTCTAAACAGTACCAACATAACGACCTGATTTATTCTATTCTTGAAAAAAATTTACTATTATATCACTATATATATCGCACAATTACATATACAAGGATTAAAGAAAATCTGAAGTGTCTTTCTTGGGAACTGGAGTAACCCTATAGTTAACTACTTTCTCTTGCTTATATATTTTGAGTTCTGACTAATAAATTATTAACCCCTCTTTACTTAATTTATTCCATACATGGGTCAAGTGGTAACTATTAATTATGGATATGACTCAATAAATATTCAACTATAATGCTCATTTAACAAAATTACATCAATTAAATACTCATAGTTATCGAATAGTTTAAAATACCCCTTTTAATTTTTTTTTGAAAGAGTCTAAATAATCCTAATTCCCAAAACAACCTAGCGGGTTGTTATAAATAATTAGGAAAAAATAGAGAAAATGTAAAAAAAAAAATAAAAGAATCCTTGACCATTGATAGTCTTACCGAACATACTACTAGTGGTTCATGTGTAAACTTTTAACTCTCGTCATCAGAGTGGCGTTGTTATCATTGTAAGTACCAAATATTGATTTAAGCTTTCAGACCTCTATAAGGGTGTTAATGGTCACTAGCTAAAAGACAGTTATTAAACTACCTAGAGTACATGAGTATCACAAATAAAACTTTTGATAATACAACCACCATCAAAATTCAGTATCTCAAGACACTCATACAAATCTGCATAATTTACAAACATCACTCATTCCTCCTTGTCAACAGGATACATGAATCGAAATAGTCTACGGTTTAAACCTCTTTGAACAATCTTCATAGAGTTGAAAGAACCTACCAAAAGGTCAAACTTAAATTTGACAATACCTTTTTTATAAGTGGCTTTCACAATAATTATTGACCCACTATCACCATAATTTACCTCAATTTTAGAATGCTTCTCTATTCAACGATTGAGAGAGCTTAATGAACTATCATTCATCATCGATCCTGACTCATTAGATGAATCTATCATGGCTGAAGAACTATTTGATCGTGTTTAGTCACTCCACCATCATGATCTATTTCATTATTTTCTTTCGTCTCATTGTCAACATCACCCATAATAATCATGGGATATAAGCATGAAAAGTGAAATGACAGTCAAAATTATTCAAGCTATCTTTGTTCAATCCCCACCTCATATGTCCTTATTTTATAAGGAAAGATCTCAATGATGCATTTTCACAATCAATCAATAGCATCACATTTAAATTTGCGAGTCCAAATGACCCTGCATCTAACGTTGTCAACTTGATTTATAACAAAATTTAGACGTAAAATTAGATCAAGGAAAACAAAAATACATGATGAAAAATGATAATAAAATAATCAGTATATATGTCTCAAAAGTGATTTTTATAAGTTTGATTTTAAGGAGTTATAAATTTGTATATTAAATAATTTGAAGGTTATGAATATAAAAGGTTAGGAATTGTAGATTATACTATATTAATGAAGAGTTGAATTTATGTAATTGAAGTGGTATGAATTAAAAGATTATTTTATAAAGTAGAATAATTAGAAAAATATTAGAGAGAATGTAAAAATAATCACAAAAAAATAAATAGAATATTCGGTCATTGTTGAAAATCTCTTTCTGAAAATCATCTGAATTACGTTGTTAACATTTAAGTACCAGATGCTGATTGAAGCTTTCCATCCTGCATGAGAATGTTAAGAGCGACTAGCCAAAAGACAGTTATTGTTGCCTAGAACATAAGAGTATTGCGAACAAGAAAGTTGATAGTACGAACACCACCAAAGTTCGATATTTCAAGATATTCATGCAAATCTGCATCATTTACAAATATCATCCATTTTTCTTCATCATCAAGACACCTAGTTGAAATGTCTCAATCTGCAGTGTAAACCTCTTAGCACATTCTCATAGAATTGAGAACACATTGCGAGGTCATACTTAAATATAATGCTATCTTATTAACATGTGGTTTTCACAGTAATTGTTGACCCATCATCGCCACAATTCACCTCAAATTTAGAAGGCTTCTCTACATCACGAATGCGAGAGCTTGATGAACTGTTATTCATCATCGATTTCAGAATTACAAGTGAATCTATCATGACAGAAAAACTACTTTCTTATGTTTAATCACTCCACTATCATCGTTCATTTCATTATCTTCTTTATTATCACCCCAACTATCATGACAAACGTAATTATTAAGTTTAAAACTTAAAAATCTTGCTTCGAAAGCTTATTGGTTGATCCGTTGCGGACCGACGAATTCAAAATCAATTAACCCTCCATTGAAATCTTGCATATAATTATTTTAATGAATTACCTATTTAGTGAAAATTTTACTTCATCAACAAAAATGTTGTCGATCTTAAAATTTGTACAAATAAGATCAACAAGAATATTGTCGGTCTTAAAGTCTAACTCTCCTTTTCAACCCCCTTCCTTCACTAGATAGCATGATACAATTGTTCTTCAACACTAACGATACTCAAATTCAACAGGTTAATGAAATAACAGTCAAAATTATCTAAGGAGTCATTGTTTAACCACCACCTTATGCATCTAAACCTATTTATTGGGCTGAATTTGACGGCCCGATCCGACTCATTATTTTTTTTGTTATCAATATACCAAATCAGACAGGACCCGATCCCCAATAATGGACCAAACATGTATCAAAAAAAAAAGTTATATTGTGCTCAATTAGAAATTTTTGCTATCGCACCTAATGTGTTAGGGCCCAATTTAAAATTGTGGAACGAACCGGCTATCTTTTTAGTCACTGTTTATGAGTTATCAATTCAAAAATTTGAGGCAATTATGAATATAGTGTATTGTTATTTATTTAATATTATAATAAATATAATTATTTATAAATATATTATCTAAATAATAAAATAGTTATATATATATATAACATACTATCATTTATAATAAAAATACTTACATTATATTATATAAAATTCTCTAAAATTGATGTAATGTTGAACACTTAAAAGATTGAAAATTTTCACATGATGTTGTTCATTTCAAAATATAATATAAAATTGCTATCACAAGGCATAATTGAGAATTTGAGAGATAATTAAAATATTTGATATATGAAAAATAAAGAAATGTGTAGTTATCTATAGAAAAAATAATTATGTATTAATTTTTTTTAAAAAAATGTCATTTTTGGCCGATAAATATCACCTACATTATAATTTAATTTTTTTAATTACTAAATTGGTTCAAATCACTTCACTATTAGGCTGCATACTGATCTCATACCACTCGTGAGAGAAAATAATCTGAACCTACCCGCCTCAACAATATAGAGGTCTAATCGGTGTTTTAGATCTTATTGGAACAATCTTAATGAAGCGAAATTGGATGGGTCGACTCAATTATCAAGGTTACGTGCATTCTTATTTTATAAATAAAGATCCCAATTATGTGTTTTTGAAATTAATCAATGACATCTTATTCATATTTGCAGGTTTAGAAGACCATGCATGCATCTAACATTGCCTACTTTGATTCATAATAATTTTGACGCAAAATTAGATAAAAATGACAAAAATATTAACCAACTAAAGAAACAAATGGTGAAGAATTAAAAAAAATGAAAATAAAATAATCATCAAATATGTCACGATGTTTTTATAAGTTTGATTTTTAAGGAATTGTAAATTTGTATATTGAGTAATTAAAAGATTATGAATATGAAAGGTTAAAAGTTATAGACATTACTAAATTTATTTAAAAATTAAATTTGTATAATTGAAGAGGTATGAATTAAAATATGATTTTATAAAATAAAAATAAAAAATAAAAATAAAAAAAGATGTACAGAAAACCACCAAAAATTCTTTCGTCATAATTGAAAGGTGTCACAATTATGTGGGTCCCATAAATTACCCATTTCATTTCCTTATTTTTTCACGTTCTCTTTTCTTGTATTTTCTCTCTTTTTGGTCTCTTACATCATTCTTTTGCATTTTTATGAAAATATTTTAATATAATTAAAAATTAAACTTTTTTACTTATCTATAATATTGAATATTATATTTAAAGAAATGACAAGTAGTGATATTAAAAGGAAAATCTTAAAAAATTTTCTGTGTTTATTTCATATATTGATTTTAATTTATTTTTATATAAATAATAATGCATAAGAAATATGTCTTTATATTAATCAATTATTTTTTGCATGTATGATTTTATTTTTATTTGAGATATAAAAAGTATATTTCATATTCTAAATAACTTATATTTTAGTTAGTCATTAATTATTTATATCAAATATCATTGACACTTTTTGATACATCACAACTAAATTTTAAACTTTTTATATAAAAAAAATGTTTCGAAAAATTTATTATATTTCTCGGAATGCATATATATATATATATATATAATTGACTAATTGATTAATTCTATTAAATTTTCTACTAATAAAAAATTCTTATTCAAACCAAATCACAATCAATCTATAAAAATATTAAATTTGATATTTTAACAAATGAAAATACTTGGTAAAAAATAGTAAATTTTGGAGCAATTGAACTCTCGCATTCTATTCCCCATATTGTAATCTTTTTCCATTTTCCCTTACTTTACCTCCCATTTTTCATTTTTTAAAAAATAATTAAAAATCATATCTAAATGGAAAAATAAAATAAAATTCCTCCATCTCTTTTTACTACTTGTTAAATTTTGACTTGACACGACTATTAAGAAAATAATAATTGATATAATTTTAAATATATTTACACATTATATTTTTTCAAGAACATTAACATTTAACTCAATGTTAATAGATTGAACATATATTAGAAAGAAAAAGTTATCCTTATTTATAATAAATGCTAAGTTAAATGGTATTAAATTAGAAAATATTTGACTAATAAATAAAAATCGAGGAAGTATGAAATTTTAAAACCTTTTAGTAAACAGATAAATGGAAAAGAAAGATTTTGTGAACATGAGAAAGAGAAAGAAATGAGGTTATCTTTTCTAACAAATGGGACACTTGACTATCCCATAATATTTGTGCCTCTTATAAAATAAAATTTTTCATTAGCTTTAGATATATTGTGATTGATGCTTGATTGGTTAATTTTATCGAATATTCATCAATAAGTGAAGTTCAAGTAAATAGCAGACTTGTATTTTATTGTTTTCTTTTTATATGACACTTTTTAATTATACTAAAATATTTTTTTTTGTTAAAACTAAGCAAAACAACTACGAGAGTCAATAAATATTTGACACAATTGTAGACTAAAATGTTCGAAAATAGTTAAAAATCTATTAGATTAAACCATCCTTATTATAAATCAAACATAAGGAACATCTAGTACTTACTTTTTTTGGTAAGGTGTCTGTAATCAAAATTGGTTCAATCTTCTTTTTAAATAAAATATGTATTCTCGCATTTATAAATTAAATTAAGTCAAATTAATTATAATCAATTTTTTTAAATTTCAATCTTTTTAAGGTGCTTCATTTTTTTATCTTTTAGATAATAGAGAAAATGACCACATTGAATCGTGAATAAACTTGTAGGGTTAAACTGAAAAATAAATAATAATAATAATAATAATAATATCGAAAAGATCGTTAATTGCATATCCAAATTATCATTTTAACTATTTCCTGACTATTTGATAACCTTAATTCCTCCTTCCCGATGATCTCATCCTACCATAGTGATATACTCCCATGTCATATAATTTTTTTACAAAACTCACTTTATTTTAATATATACTTTTGAGGTGATTTGTTGACTTAAAATAGCGAAGTTTTAATCATTTTTAATATAAATATTGCCACAAAAATACATTAATAAAATTGATAACTGTTACATTTGAATACAATATAATAAGAAAAACTTCGTAATTATAATGTAAGATTTTGTAAGATTTTTTTAATTTACTAAAATAAAAAATATGTAATCAGATAATTGTTTAAATCATAATTAACCTTGAAAAGAAATTACAGACAGAATGGATCAAATTTATTTATGATAAGATTTTAAATTAGAAGAAAATATTATCTATATAAATGCTACATAGGATAATAAAAATTAAAGACGAAAATAAGAACTAAAGGTTTAGAATAAATATGTGTTCAAATTCAAATTAGATTATAAAAGTATTTATCAACCCCCCCAAAAAAAAAGAGAGATGGAAAATGGGCAAATATTTCCCTCAATTTAACGATTTAGAATAATCATATCATTCATTAAAAAATGATGTATATATACCCCGCAGTTTAACAAAACATGCTTATTTATCTTTGTTAATATACTTATTTTTTGAAAAAATCTAAAACTAATTTTCTAATTGAAAAAGTCTCACGTGAGTTTTATAAATCCCATTCATTATTTTATCTGTCCAAACTCAATTCAAATGAAAAAAGAACTCATTCCCTTTTCTACTCAATCATAAAATAAATTTGAATCGAGCTTGAATAGAAGAAGAATTGTGTTGATTTAGAAAGTCAGGTCTAGAGAAATAAAAAAATTAGTAAGTTAATTTTTAAGCTACATGACGAATTTGAAATTAGAAAACTCAATTAAAAAATATTTTAAGTTTAATATATCTTTACAATAAATAAAGAAAAATTACGCAACAAAGCAAATTTATATTATTTAATTATTCATCATAGCTATAGTTTGTTATAATTACCACTCACGACTAACATTATACATTAGTTACATAGGTTGACTTCGAGTTTGTATATTAGTCAAGGTTGTATATATATAATTCGCTAGAATATACAGATACATATGTATAATATACAATTATTTAACTTATATACATATATAATTCACTTCTCTCCCCTCTCTCCTCCCTCTCCAGTCTCGCTTGCCCTATATACAAATGTATATGTATAATATACAATTATATACATATAAAAATTCACCTTTTTCTCACTCTCCGTCCTCTCTCGCTCACCTTTCTCCCTCCTTTACCAATCTCGCTTGCCTCTCTGTTACCTCTTCCACTCTCACTTGCCATATATACAAATATATATGTATAATATATAATTATCTAACCGATATACATATACAATTCACCTTTCTCCCACTCTTTCCCCACTCTCTCCCAGTATCCCTCGCCTCTCTCCTCTATATAACATGTAACCACAAATTGTAATTATCAAATTATAGGTATGAAGAGTAATTAGACTATTTTTAAATGGCTATAAGTGAAAGTTTCCCAATGAATATATATGCACTAAATGCAAAATTGGAGGTATATATAAACTTTTCTGTTTCCAAATGTACCACATTGTAGTTTTTAAAAGTTGAGTGTTTAAACTGGAAATATAATCATGAAGCTGCACAATTAACATGAAGCAAAATTAGGATTCAACCAGTGTGTAGAAGATTGGGGTTAATTTGCAGAAATTCAGCTCCGGTGAAGAGATCCGTCGCCGGAGAAATGTCGGATTATTTGCCTCAAGAATTATTGGTTGATATCTTCACAAAACTACCAGTCAAATCAATCCTCCGATGCAGAAGTGTTTGCAAGTCATGGTATTCTCTTCTTACTAGCCCTAGCTTTACCTTCACACATCTCAATCGACAACGAGATAATCATATGCTGATTAGGAATTACGGTAGAAACACTCGATTAGATATGTATCCTTTGTTTGGTAACAATGAGAGGTTGGATCCCGACCATTTCTCAGATTTTTCATTTCGTAGAGGTTCCGTTAGTATAGTGGGTAGTGTTAATGGTATTTTGTGCCTCGCCGACACCGACGCCGACACCGACGCCGACACCGACAGCGACGCCGACGCCGATGCCGATGCCGACTCCGCCATCTTGACCCATTTATATTTTTGTAACCTATCCATCAGAAAGTCGGTAAAACTCCCTGAACCAATTCGTAGTACCTATCGTTTCACACTGGGGTTTGGGTTTGATTCGGTTACTAATGACTACAAGGTGGTAAGAGTAGTACACGCTATGGGACAATCAAAGCCACATGCTGATCTTTATAAGTTAAGTACTGGTGTTTGGGAAGACATTTCCAATGTCCCTGAGCCTTACAAATTAATTTCCATTGAGCCACAGGTGTATGTGAACGGCGCTTGTCATTGGATTTCTACTAAATTGGAGTTGACGCCAGCTCGGAGGAATCGGAGGGTGATTCTTGTGTTCAACATGCATGATGAGACATTCTCAGATATGATATTGCCGAGTAGTTTAATCAGTGAGTCACAAACACAGTTTGATGAAGTCTTCCTTTTTGTGTCAGAGGGATGTCTTTGTTTGGTTGATAATAACTATGACAAACGTGAACCTATTAAGATTTGGATGATGAAAGAGTATGGTGTGCCAGACTCATGGGAGAAACAGTTCAGCATCCAAAATTATCACTTTGCACTACATTTTCCTCTTCGTGAAGATATCTTTTGGACACCTTACCTTGGAACGGCTGCTCCAACTGAGTTTGAGTTTGCTAATGACTTTATTAAGCCAATGGCTATAAGGAAAAATGGTGAAATCTTATGGAAAGGTTACCAAAGATTATTGGTTTCTGTTGATCACACAATTGGTAGGTTTACAGATATTGACATTGGTAACTCATCAAATGATTGGTGTTACAATCCACGCTATGTTAATTTTTACAAAGAGAGCCTTGTTTTACCTGATAGATGGACAAATAATTGTGTTGGAGATGCTTGTGAGGAGTCATCCGATTTATGGAAGAGAGACCCCAAAGATGGGAAAAAAAGGATCTCAAGGGCAAAATCTAATATAGAAAGCGGAGTGCATCTCTTTCTCACATGAGTGGATTGCGGAAGAAAGAAAGGAAGAGTAGTTGGACTTGAAGTCCTTTAGCTCAGTAAGTTTTCAATTGAAGTTAGTCACTGAAGTTTAGGTGCTGATCCCTTAGGCATACGCCAACTTGTTTTCTCTTATAAGTCTTCTCAATTTCATGCAAACATTACATTGCATTGCAGGGTTCAGGCTGGCATTGAAGACCTCTTTGATGTATTGTGTAAGGTCAAAGTTTCCATGAGCCAGAAGTGTATGGCACATTTAATTCTCTAGGGTACTGAAACTCTTTGTTCTGAAGGCAGATTGTAAACACTTGTCTTAATTTCTTTCCTGGTGGATGTTTGGTGCATTATACTTATATGGTTCATGTGTTATTCTATCTATCTGTCTTGGATTATAGTTGAAAAATTGGCTTACTGCTTCTAGCCAAATATGTTGACCCTCAGTGATACTGCCAAAAATCACTTCTATGAACAGAACTTAGTTTCTTCATATGCGTTGTAGAGTTTTTTGTTTCTTCATAATTTGTTGATCTTATAGCAGGGAATGATTGTCTAGTGCTTTGCTGTTTCCTTCGGTCTTTGCACCTTGGGTTTCTTCAGTATACTAGAAAATTTTTGCACTGCCTATTTACTGAAATTGGATTTGGTAGAGGATCTGTCGTGTTTCTTCCTTGGGTAGCTATTCGTGTTATTACTCCAAAAGACCCAAACAGTACATGCTGGAACAGTCTTCCAAATTATCTTCAGATTCCTTGTGATCCTTCTTTCTTTCCAGCAACTTAACGGTTCTTTTAAGGATATAGGTATAGCCCAACTCAGTCCAATAAATCGTAATCACAGATCCAACAATTGCCTATCATTACTCCAAATAAAAAGTGTATGACGATATTTTTTCTCTTGGGTGCCAAACTCTTGCATCTAGAATGGTTGAATAGTCTTGGATAGTTGTTTGCAAGTTAACTGCCTACTGTCTCCAATTTTCTCAGTGGTAATTCTAAAGACCACTTAATGAACAGAATTTAGTTGTCATGATCACATGCCTTTCTTTTTATTGTGTTGATCTGACAACAAGGTTCCTTCATCTTCCTCTTCTCTTCTACATCTTGGTGATATGATTTTAGTCTGTCTTGACTGAAATTCCAATTTCAGTTGCCATTAACATGCAGTTGCATTAGGGGTTTTGTTGATGTACTAGCTAGAAAGTTCATGCAACCACTCTTTGCTGAAGTATTTTGCTTTAAGAAAGGGAACTGTTTGGGTTTCTTTGTTGGTATTTCCTCCTTTAGCATTAATTTAATTTTGCTCATTATGCAAGAAATCTACTATAAAACAATATGTGTGCTTGACTGGCTTATATTTGTCAATGACACAGGTCTACAGTGGTCATAATTTAGTCCAATACTATGCGCCTCTTTCTTTAGTCAGTGAGGTATAGGGTCCAATGGCATTTAGGTAGCAAATGCCAACACTGGTTTCATTGCCATATTTAGCTTTTCTTTTTTTTTTGTTTGATGACCGTGGTGCCGGCCCAGCTTTCACGCACCATATTTAGCTTTTCTTCTTTCTCCCCAATTTCTCATTTTACTTACTGAAAGAGAATAAAAGCTATCCATTAAGTAAAGAGAGGGTTTGCTATAGTGATTCAGCTGGTTGGTAACCCCTTTGAGAGTTGCGGGTCATTGCTACTGCAAGGGGTAAATAATTCAACAAAGCCACAAGTAGGTATGATGAGCAACTAAGAAGAGAGGGATATAAAAAAAAAAATGAAAGGGATATTGTCAATCTTTAGATTCTAAGATGAAAAAATGAGAAGGTAAAGGTATAGAGATCTTTCCTTTTTCTTTTCTTCTTTCAAAAGCCAAATACAGTGCATTAATTTCGTATCAGCATGTGTTCAAGAACTTGGTGGAATTCTATTCAGTAAGTCTAGGTTAATAACCGGCCATCCTCGTACACCATAGAGAACTAGAAGTTTCTGAAAAAGGGTAACTAGGTGGTACAATTCCGTTTAGTCGATAAATAAGATGGAGGAGTCCTTGAAGGAGGAGCCAGAAAACACCCCATGAGGCATTTGGCCGTTAAACGAAACTTTAGTAGGTAAATTTTACATTTCTCTTATATGAGAAGCAACTCTTACCTGCTTCAGGTCTCTGTTTCGTCAACATGCCTGCCTGGCCATTTGCTTGATAACGCGACATCTTCTGTATGGAGATCTCTTTGCCATCAAAAATCCTTTCATTTCTTTCCTTCTAAATGTTCCACCAAATACAGGCAGGCATTGTTTCGCACCAAATCTTCCTGGCTCTTGCTACCTCCCCTCCTTATCCAACAACTTAAAATTCACCTTAGCCAAATTGATGAAAAATGCCAACACTTACGATGTAACTCTACACCATTGAAAAGGTGGTTGTTTGTCTCTAAAGCCTCCTTACGTAACGAGCATCTAGAAGCCATGTAGATTTTTCCCTTTTCTATAGTGTGTCATGAGTCCGACCAGCTCTAACTCGTCTAACTACTAGACAGGTGAAGCATTCAACTTAATTGGTGCCACACTCTTCCATACAGACTTTCGGGGTCCATTCTGATAGTGTTCTCATATGTTATCAGATTCGATAGAAACCACCATCATTTGTTATCTATTTGAACTAAGGTGTCCCTTGATAGCTTGTTTAGATGTTAGTTATGCAGTATTAAATTCTGCATAAGTAATACTATGGTAGCGGATTAGGAGGTAAATTATTCATGTATAAAGTTAGTTCAGTGTTTGCTTTGCAATTTAGAAATATGCATAGCTAATACATGATTAAGTTATGAGGGAATCTATGTATTATTTTATGCAGGATAGAAGGTGAAATAACTAATACATGAATAACTAATACTAACATAAAATAATACATATTTTCACTCATAACTAATCCCTACATTACTCATACCTGCATAACTCTAACTAGCTACAAATGACCCCTAAAGGTTTAAATTTGTATTCTGACTTGCTACTTGGTTGATCTGCTGATAGTTTGGTTGACTTTCATTTTCCCAGTAGTTTAGTTTTGTTTCTACTGAGTAGAGGAAAGAGTTGAACCTGTAGGTCAAGTGTTTGGGTACATCAAAAAAAAAAAAAAGGTAGGTCAAGTGTTTGGGTAAAGTCTTGATCAAGCTTTAGCTTGATTTAATCGTTAAATTATGCACTGCTCATCTTGATCTGCTAACTAAAGTAGGTCAAGTGTTTGGGTATCTTTATTGTTCTATATTTTCTTTATCCAAAATTTTTCCATATAAATAATACTACTAATTTGATAAATCGTTAGGGGGAACAGGCCCAACAGTAGTAAGGAGGGTATAACACTTGTAGCGACAAAAAAATTGGGAGCAATAAATTTTATATCCATGGATGCTGGACAAACAAGCGAACGCCCCAACTCTGATAAGAAAGACGACGATAGAAATGTTAGGCGCCACGAACTCTACAAACTTGTGATGGCTAATTAAAAGCATACTCTTAATATGAAAAACTCTTGCTCTACTTCCAGAATAGGTTAACATATCAGTTCTAAAATTTATTGAACTTTGGATAGAACACACTGTTTCACCGTTTTACAGTTGCCCCTTTTTCAAAAAACACACATTTTGTTTCACCATTTTGTGCAAATGCATATTCCTTTCCCAGCATGAATATGCATTTTCAGTTACTATTCTGAACATCTAGTCTGATCTTTGCCTGCTATATACGCAGTTACTGAGCTTCCCTTGTTTCCTGCTTTTGACAAAGGAAATCCTCACTCCATCTATGAGAAAGGTAAGTTACTGTAAGTTGTCATAGCTTTTGCGGAATCTACAAAATTCATTAATACTCATTGAAAAATATTTTTGTGTAAGGTTCAACATCAGGTCTTGTAATAAAAACTTGCTGTACAGCTAATTTAGCCACTGCCATTCATTATTAAAGGTTTGTTTTACATCTGGTTTGAATCGTTGTTACCCATTGTATCGTATTATATCTTACAAATAAACTTTTTTTTGATTGCTATTTAAAATATATTAAATTGTATTGCTAAATCTGTCATTACGTAACAATGAAAAGCGCCCTTTTGTGTAATGACCTATTTGGTTTGATCGCGTTGTTACCTAATTTCTCTTTCAAATTATGTCCTTAATATTTTTTTTTACCCTATATCATTTAACTCCACCCAAAATACCATATCCTAGGTTTGTACTCTTTTTCTTTCTTTATAGTTAACTATGTTATTTGCGCAGGTTTCTGCCCTTGTTTTGAAATTACAGGTACTCTTTTTTGTCCATAACCATATATTTTAAAGTTCCTTTTCTGCTTTAACTATATCTCAGTTTATGGAGAACCTTTATTGCATTTCTTTATTTCCATCACATCTATTTCTTATGAACTTTAACATGCAAACAATATTATAGATGCAAAGAGAGCCTGGGCCAGTTAACAATTAATAACACTACTTGTTGAAAAATACTTACTTCGCTATAAGTTCTGGGCCATGTATGATATACTTGATCCCAAAAGAAAAGAAATCTTTTCAAAAATATTTTTGAAAATAATTATGTTTGAGTTGCATGTCTTGGTTGTTTTTGAAGTTAGCAGATCATATTTATGCTGCATGTGCTATTTAGTAGTTATGTTCATACAACCAGTTGCATGAATTTAATTGTGTTTGTTTTTGGCTTGGGTTTGATTTTTTTCTTTAAATTTGTAAACAAACGCCCAAACATTATTGTAACTCTTTTTGGTTTATTAAAAAAATGTGGAATTTGGTAATGTGATTCACCTAGTCAAAATCTCACTAACAGTATTTTTGTGATACTTAAACAATATTGAATCATTGATATCTTTCAATTATTCATTTGCTAGATTAGGCCCATTAACAATAAATATATCCATATTTTATAGATGTGCAAGTGCAGCTTATTTTTTATACAGATTTATTTTTGCATATACGTAGATTCATTAATTTCATTTGAATTTGCATGAATTTAATAACTTAAAACATATACAAAGCATAATTTGTGACAAATTAGCAGAAATATGCTGTCTTATTTTTTATTTTTATTTTTGAAATTGGCGATAAAATTACTTTATACAATAGTTCAGGGTATTTTAGTAAACTTACCAGTTACAATACAACATGATACAATCAAAGCCAAACAAGAAAAATATTATTGTCAACAACAAATGATACAATCTACCCAAACATTGTTCTACAAAATAATACAATACATTGTGAAATGATGGGCTGCAATAATACAAACAGAGTGAATAGTCTCATGTTTTAATTAATACAATTATGTGTTCTCATTCTTTCACTCTTTCTACAGTTCCACCTTTCAGAGTATCCAGGTCACTGGCAAAATAAGAACTTCTCTGAATATTGAACTATGATCAAACTATGTACCATATAAAAAAGTTTCTATTTGTAAATTTTGTTGTGCCAATCTTATGGTTAAGATAATCTCACACCAAATATGAACTAACTTGTGTGCTCTATATTCAGGAAATTATGAAAACATAAACACTTTCGGACATACATTAGAACGTATAGTAGCTTATTTGCATTTACGCTGCCTGTTGTGCATTACAATGCAGACTTGACAAGAAGAAATTGTGGTATCTATACGTTTAGAGTTCAAGAACGAATGTACCATGTGATAAATGATTTGAATCCTGGTGACAAGAAACCAATAAATCTGCAACTCTACTTTTGTGACAGTGATGGTGAATTTTAGTGAATAGAATGTCATGTTCTGATAGGGTCAATGACTCTATAGTATGAGAACTAATGGATATGCTGAGAAATGAGAATTAACCCATATTCCTTTTTTAGCTGATCTTTGATAGATATTATGCAGCTACATACTTTCTGCCGTTCTCATAGGTAGCCCATGTACTTCATGGACATTGTTTTATTGTTAATTCTGAGTACTGCATTTGTCCCGAAGGGAATAGAATATTTGTAGAACACGAACAGCATTACCTGTACGTCAAAAATTATGTTGATCATAGCCCTCTGTTCATGTGATGATGTTTTTAGGTTGTGCAGATTTGGATATACTTCTTGGCCATGTTTATTCATCATTTTTTCTGTTCAGCTTTGGGCAATCTAACTAATTTGTAAATTGTTAATTAGTAGTATGTATTCCTGCCTTTCTGTAATATTCTCACTTTACCTCATGCTTTTTTGTAATATTCTGAAAATTGGCATCTCTACAGATCGAAGATGCACCTTTCAGCCTTCGATAACTTTACTTACTCTTTGTTCGTTTCTTTTAGCCTATATTTTCTATTTAACGTCTTCACTTTGAGGCCTTCTCTTATCACTTTGTTTAGTATTCTGTTAAATCTCTATTCCATATGTAGATATGAGGATTGCATGTTGTATGTGCTTCTTTCTGCTATAGGTTAGGACCCCACTGATATTGATATACTCAACCACTGACTTATCCTACAAGCATCTTTCTGCACCAGTAATGGTGTACCACAAAAGGCACATCTTCATCAGATTTTCGATTTTAGCCTTTGGTTTTCTTTCCTGTTAGTTAGCTGCACACCCATTGCTTCCTAGCAGCTTTATTACTTGGCAAGTGGACACCTCAACGACTATCTTGTCTTCTAATACTACAATACAATTATACTATTTACCAACCATTAGAGTTCAGTAAACTTCTTCTTACGCCCTCGGATCACAGCCTCGACTCCACGTAAACCGAATGGCTTTGAGAACTGTCCTCTGTTACTTCCTGTATCTGTCAGCGTTCCGTCGCTTCATATTACTGCTTATTTGCTGGTAACGTTGTCCTCTTTAGACAAAATCTACATATATAATTATTAACCGACTGATTTAGCTTTTTCCTTGCAGAATTCTGAAAGAGTGACCATTGGATCTAACCATAAGCTAAACTATAGTTCCCGTGACAGACGACTATTGTTGAACAAGTGACATTCCATCAACGACAACCGCTTGTTCAGCAATGATTCTGCTGCCAAGTGAACTTTGGTTTGCACTGGCGCAACACTTCTGTTAAGGTATGTGAGCCTGTGCTGCTTATTCTGATGTGTGTGTGTTTTCCCTGTCGGAGGAGAGGGACATTATTAAAAGATAATTTTTTTGGTCCTTCTACTTGTAGACGACATATAATAATTAACTTGATTTACAACCAAGGGTAATATTGGTATTTCCTTTTGACATTTTTCTTTGCTTATTTCTGTTTTCTCCATTAGCCACCACAAAAATTTTATTCCACTGATTTTGCCTTTCATGCCTGCACTCGGAACATTTTTGCTCCAAACAGGGAAGAGCTTTCTTACTCTTTCCTGTTTGTTTGTTATAACCACAAATAAAACAAACACAAATTTACAGGGGTCACCCACTGAATTTAGTAGAAAAGAGATCTAAAACATAATGGAAGCATGTCTGTCAATTTCCAAACGTTTTCTTCTTATTTGTCCATTTTTAATTGCACTTACAATTTTCAAGTCAGCTACTTCAGTTTTTGATCAAATCTGGCTTAATCTTCTCAAGATTGTTTCTTCCAATTTTCCAGGTTAGCTATTTCTTCAATTCTCCGTAACGTTTTCTTTTTGAATGTTGTCTGATCCGTAAACATTCCTATATTCCTTACTGCCATCTTTGTATGTAAAAGGATATCTTTCTTGACGTTTGGTTTATGATAAATATATTTGTCTAAGTTCTTTTGTTGCAATTTTTGCATTGAAATCAACCTTCTCTAAGGAGTTGGAAGTGACCAAGGATATGCGACTCATACCTTATCGCTCTGCTAAGTAGTGCTCTTAACAAAAGGAAGGTAAAATCGATATTGGTTGTCAATAAGAACAGCAAGTCCAAACTTTTATTGTTTTAGGTATATTGGCTCCCTAACAGTACCACAGGATGTTATCTGGAATACTAATAGAAAGGTAATTAACTATTAATGCCAATTTTTGTTAATGAAAATGAAATGAAATATGCAACCATTTCCATTTGAAGTAAATTTTGCTTTTTAGTTTTACAGGTGAAAACCAAATGAAACTGATCCCAGATGCTGTTCATGACGCGAGTTGCTGCCAAATTTATAAGAGTTTTTTCCTAATTATGATTCATCCATTATAGTATTTTTCTGGACTTCTTTTTTTTCCTTTTGTTGTTTATCACAGGAATCTGAAACCAATGCAAGACCAGCTCAGCCACTTAAACAGAAGTGAAATGATTTTGTAGCTATAGTTTCAGAAAGCATACCTTACACTCTTTAAATCATATTGTCGCTATTGCTGTTGATCATATAGAAATCTTTACAAACTTTTTTTAAGTTGTCTGTCTTTTTTTTTTTTAAAAGATATCTATTAATGGTTATGTACTTCGATTCAAATTGTAAGAAGACAAGAGATCTCATATCCTCGGAAAAAAAGTATATACCTTTTACTAAGGTTGGCAATTGATTATTCTTTGTTGTACCAAGATATTGGGCTGAGAATTAAGATTTCTTGGCAGCTTTAAAGAAGAAAATAGTATTTTCAGATCTTTTAGGTATAAAAATGAAGATCCCATAGGAATCTTAAATTTTTTTAAAAAAATTGCAAGGACTTAAGATCCATTTTCCTGCCATCAATTCACGCATTACATCTCCACTTTGGATTTAACTTAACAAACTAATTAAAAGAGATACATTTTCAAATTGTGTTCCAAATATATGGTGTTAAAATTAGGTGTAATTCAATCTAAAAACGCACTGTATTTAAGTGGGATCGCATAATGACTCTCTTGCTTACCTCTCTCCTATATTGCTTGCCACTCCTCTCTCTCACTTGTGTATTTAGTGTGATTCGCATGTATCTGGATATGAAATCATTAATTACCTCTAGAAATCTCGTTCACATTTCTCCCTTTTTTAGTGTATTTGATAGTAAAAATACATGTATCTAACTTGAAATTCAATATAAAATCATTAATTAGTGATATAATATATCATTATTAGAAATTATAGAAAGAATTAGTAAGTACGAATCTATATATAATTATTTCAAATTATAGAAAGAATTAGTAAATACGGTAACAATGTTTGTATATATGCAGTTTTTTTCCTCTTAATTTCCGAGCCCAACAAAATGCAAAGTGTCCAGCCCACTTCTATGAGATGAGAAGTAAGACCCGAGATCTTATTGAACAATTTTTCTCCTTCTTTCCACTCAAAAACTCCATTGAAGCAGCCAAGAGCTTATACTACACGGTAATCAATATATTTGGAAGTGGCGGATCCAGTCTCTCACAAAGCAAGGCAGCCGTTTGTTCTCATCAAGGTTCGCTCCATTCTACATTCTTCATTTTCTTTTCTTTTTTTAATTTAAATTTGAATGTGTACATTTTCTGTCGTAACCTCCTTCGCAGCGAGTAAATTAGTTTGTGCTTTCCATTTTTAAAAGTTGAAATTTAGCTTGTTGTTTACATTTCTCTGATTTTGCTTAGTTGTTGTTTACATGTTATCAACGAAATGATTTACTTCATAAAGTTCACTGTTTTTGTGAATTAGTTTCATATTTCCAATAGGTTAATTGAATAGTTCAATGTTCCCCGCATATATCAGCTAACTCTGTCCACCAAAGCTCAAATAAATAGGAAAAAGTGGATACTTCTTTGTAAAATAATTATTGGACTGATTTAGCTTAATCCCATAGCTTACAAATAGGGGTTCAAATAAAACTTGTTATGCATTAGAAGCCTGAAAATTGAAAAATCATTTGCATTTCTTGAGTTAGGATGCATACCGGCATATGCATTCACGATTTGATTTCCCAGGTCAAAAGAATTAATTTCCCTTGGACATATGTTGTGCTAGTGAACAAATAATAAGGTTGATGTCTCTTTGGAATGTTGTAATTTTTTTTTTCAAAAATACGTAAAGAAAGTGATGTCTCATATCTCTTCTTGATATATAGGCGATTTAGAAGTTTTTGGGATGATGGAATATACAATGGGAATGAGATATTGTGATTGAGTCGGGGACTGATGGCGTTATTCAGGAAGCCTTTTTTCATGATTTTCCTTTTGAGAATTTAGAAGCATGTCTAAGGTTTCAAGCTGAGGTTGTGTCGAGCTTTCTGTTCTGTTTTCCTTTTTAGAGTCTTCCGATCCATCGTTTGTTTCTATAGTTGGAGAACTTTATATTCTGGTCATTCCCAGCATACTAATGGAAAAGCATGACCAATGATATCTTGTTGTTCCTGTAAAGCGGAGAATATAAATCTAATTCTTTGTATTTATCTGAGAGCAACTTGTGATATTTTTATCAGAGAAATAGAATGAATGTGATATAGAGGGGACTAATGTGAATCTGTGTCGACGTTTTGAGTAGGTAATACACAATCTGTGTTGGTTACTTTGATTCTTTTTTTTCTTAAACGGAAGTTTTGTTTGAATTTTGATCATTGTTTGGACCAAATATAAATAGGATGTTATCAATCCGAAATGTGATATAAACTATAAACTGAGGGGTGCTTGAAATATGACTGGTTTTGTATGTATACATATTTTGTAATTCTGTTGTCCATCAAAGACAAGCATAGTTTTAATTCGTGCTGAATTTATATATGTTTAGTATTTCTTTAGTTTTCGATTGATTGCATGCTGCACTTAAGGACCTTAGCCTTTTTTTTGTTGCAATTTTTACTTTTAAGAACAATGAGTCTGATATATTTACAATTGTGTTAGGCTTCTCACTGAACCTTCTTTGAGACTCTGCTTCTCCTTTGTGCAGTGAATCGGAATATTGAGCTTCTTTTTGGATCCAAGAAATGAACTTAGGGAGACTGAAAAATGTGGTAGCTGCTGCAGCGATTGAAGGATTGGCCGAGGCAAGGGCCAAGATATTTGGTCATGTAATTAATCCAACTGGGCAGCGATCTGCTCACAAGGTTTTACGCAAGAAGCTGATCGGTGAAAAGGTCTCACAATGGTACCCACACGATATCATGAAAGATGACCCTCTTGTGATGGCTCGTCAAGAGCAAGAGCGTCTCAGCAAGCTTGAAATGTTGAAACGTCGTGGAAAGGGGCCACCTAAGAAGGGCCAGGGCAAACAGGCTAAGAAACGCAACAAATAGAGATGATACTCTCACTGGTTTGAAATAAAGGGGTATCTTGGATTACCATTTGCAGTTTGATTACTAACTTTTCTCATCAGCCACTTGCTTTCTAGTGAGCATCATCTGCATACTCTTCTACAATTTTTTTCCATATAGTTTGGGCTGTTCGAGCTAGTTTGCTTGTTCCTCGACTATTTTGCAATGAGTTAAATGGGTGGGTATATTATTGGATTTGGTATAATAGAATGAGATTTCAAGTAAATAAATTTATGGGATAAAGGACAAATATAGATTGGATTTTAGCAAATCCGGTGGCGTTAGAAAGAAGATTCAATTATCTATCATATAATAGGTCATGAGACACCTAATTCATTTTGTGCTATGAGTTGTGATTCCAAACTATTATAAATGGTATGCAGATATTATCCGTCATACTTTTAGAATATTGATGCTTCTGCAGTTCAAAAAAAAAAAGTCATTTATACTAATGGACATGCACATGTCATAATCATATTCACTGACCGATGTTTGTTAGATATCGATTGACGGATCAAATTGGCCACATGTTCCTATTTAGTATTTCGTTAGAGTAAAGGACATATTATGCTCTAGTTTTTAGACAGCAGGGACATCAATGTCCCAAAAGTACGAGAAATGGTATCTGCATATTATTTTTACGATAATTCGAAATATATTTATCCTTTTTACTTAAATTTATATACACGTATAGGCATGCCACATAGGTGCCATGCAGGATACTAAGACCTAACCATGCAAGGATAAATGTGTGTAAAGTTAGATGACATGGATAAATATAACAAAAATGAAAGTATAATGAAGGACAAATATAACCCTATTTTCTCATAATACAAGACCAAATATGACTCTTTTCGATAGTATTATTCTACTTAAATGCCCAAATCATCAATAAATACAAAATAATTCAATTTTTTTAAAAAACCAATCTCCCTACAATCATGCAACAATAATATCTTTTCTTGTTTTCTTCTTTATCATTTTTTTGAAGATGGGGTTTAGCAGGGGAGATCTTGTTGAAGTTGTAAGCAAAGAAGATGGATTTCTGGGTTCTTATTATGAAGCAATTGTTGTGTGTCAACCTCTCAAAAAAGATTACATCGTGCAGTATAAAACCCTATTGAAAGATGATCAATCGGATCCCCTGACGGAGTTTGTTACCCACTCAGAACTCCGGCCAGTTCCGCCGGAGATTCCGGTGAGTAGATTTAATTTGAATGATCAAGTTGATGCGTTTGGTAATGATGGATGGTGGGTTGGAAGAATTACTGGTAAAATTGGGAGTAGGTATTTTGTGTATTTTGAATGTAGTGGAGATGAATGTGGGTATTTTATAAGTGATTTGAGAGTTCATCAAGATTGGATTGATGGGAAATGGGTTTGTTCAAAATAGATTTTAAATTTGCTAATTAGTTGTCATGTTCCTCTCTTCACTATTTCTTTTTTCGTTTTATTGTTGCTTTGATTTAGCTTAATTAAGTCGAGAGTTTATTGAAAATAGGTCGGGTCGAGTCCGCATACACTCTATTCTTTTATGAAATTTTACTGAATATGTTATTATTGTTGAATCTAGACGAATTTTGTGTTTATATATAGTTTGTACTTTATATGATCATAGGGTAATGGGGTAAACCCTGTTGTTGGAATTCTCATGACTGTAGTTTTTGCTATTATATACATATGTTAGTATGGGTACGACGAATCTAAGATTTGAAGAAGATGGACACCATTGAAGAGGGATGTATGTTAGTCAAAAGCTGGTATTGCTTCGTTTTAAAATATTGTTAGATATGTCTAAACTTCAATGTATTTGGATAGTTATAAATTAAACAAGTAAAATATGTACAATTTACAATAGTCTATATGGTTTGATGGTCTTGAACCTCATTTTTCACGTGCACAAGGCTAAAGATAATCGATTTTGAACTCGTGTATCAAATCAACTTTTGTGTTGTAGAATACACAATGAAATATATCTAAAGTTAACGGGTGCATATGCATCACACCCTACCCTTTGTGGATCCATTGTTAGGTCAAAATTTGACAATTGATTTTTAACTGGTGTATGAAATTAGCTTTTATGTTGCAGAATACACAATGAAATATATCTAAAGTTAATTGGTGCATATGCATCACACGCTATCATTTGTGGATCAAACGTTAGGGCAAAATTCGATTTGAAGAACATATTAAAAGACATATCCATTGAAATTTCTACTATCCATTGGGGGACTTGATTCTTCCCTTTCATAAATTTAATTGTTACGCAAATTCCTTGTAAATATTTTTGTTTTAGGCAACAAATCATACATAAGGAAAATAATTTACAGTGCTCCTCATGTACTTAGGTGTCAAATATTGTGTATGTTACGAAGAAGGAAATTAACAAAATGAATATCATTACATCATCTTCGAACATTAACAAAATAATATTTTAATATGATTATTTTCTTTTTAACATCAACTAATATATAAAACTTCATGATGTAAAATATTTTCTTTCCACATTTTCAATTTATATATTATATTTTGATCATCTTCAACTCAAAGACAAACATTAATGTTAGTTTTGTAAAAGAGAGTTTAAACAAATTTGAATGAATGAAAAGATAATCATTTTACAATGGTGTCTAAATTCTATCCAAAAATCATTTGCTAATTATTGCTCTTTTGTAAATCTAATAAATTAAATCTCTATCTCTCTTATTACCTGAAAACAAAGTGTATAACATATCTTTATTCATTTTTTTTGTTTCACATCCTGAGCTCGATATCTGATTAGAACCTGACAATTCTAAATTCACTCGTATAAGACTCATTCTAGAAAAAAACGCTCTCTATCAAAAATATATATATGCCGTAGTATTCGAACCGAGTACATTTTATACAAACTTCTTCAGAAATATCCAATCAAACTTTTTCATAGCCAAACAATAAAAAGGAAGTGTCCACCCTTATCATTTACTACCAATTGGCACTAAGATATTTATTTTCCCTTGTCTATAAGATCAAAAAAACACAACCCCATCACTCCAAATTGAACAAAAATGGGAGTTCTAAGCTACTGCTACCTTCCAATTACCTCTACAGCCACACCCATATCTCAAGATTCTTCAAATAACCCAACCCCATTGTCAATTCCAACACAATCCAAGCAGAAATCTGTGAAATTGTCTAGTGGGGTGGCTGCTAATGGGGACTATGCTGCTGACCCACCCACTTCCACTACTAAGCTTAGGAAGTACTGGGGTGAGGATGTGGATCCTCTCACCTCTGATGATTTTATATGGAATAAGGAATTTATGGGTCGCATGAAGAAGTATATTCAGGATCCTCAAGAAAATGCCCCTGCTGCTGCTGTAAAGGTATAATCTTTGGCCTAATTGACCCTTACTATGCATTCATCTTTTGAGCTGTTCTAGTCATAACTTATGACATGCTTTTTTCACAAAAGATTTTATCTTTTCTATGATTTGAATTTTTGGTTCTATTCTCTGTTGTGTTGTTCTGAGTTCCATGTTTACTTGTTCACTATTGACTTTGCTCCCCAAATAGGATTCGTTTGGTGCGAGGTATAAGGTATAACAATTCCGGGATAAAATGCAGGATTATTTTGTCCTTGCATGTGGTTGGAGGTATTAGTAGTCTTTGAATTATTTATTCCACCATTTATAGGGGATATGTTATCCTATATACTTGGATGTTCCGGAATAATTATTAAGGATAACTTTTTCCCAACCAAACGGCCCCTCAAGGTTTGGGAAATGCATTTGGTAAATTGACTTGGCTCATCCCTTAAGGCTTGGGAAGTGCATTGGGTAATTGAATATAGTTAATAATAAGGGTAAATTAGGAACTAAGTGATAAGTTCTCTCTTAATTTTCCGAACTTGTCAAGTAAAAGTGAATACCTATTTTTCGTATAATGGACAAGTTTAAGTGGACGGAGGGAATATGTTTTGTGATGAAATCTTTATTTAATTGATAGGCTTCTCTTTATTGGTGTATATGCTGGTTTTCATGATGAACACTTAACCCTCTTGGTCATTTTAATGGTTTGGCAATTGGCAAGTTTCAAAAGTGTTCATTTTAATGAACTTATTTGAATGGGAACGGAGTTAAACAAAGTAATGAACACTTTTGAAACTTGTGGTGTTAAATATGTCATAACTTTTATGTGACTATTAGACTTTTGAAACAATGTGATCTTAACTATGTCATACAGTAACATATATGAGGCTATAAAAGCGTCTAATAAGAGTAGAACAAGTTTTAGTTAAATTATTTCCAAATTTAGCAAGAACTCATTCTTTTTGGAATGAACTAAAAAAGAAATAAGGTCACATAAAATTTCATGGGGGTCTGTTCTATCTGTGTGGTACTCTTGTATGAAGGATATAAAAAGCTGCCGTTAGCGTGTTGCATTATATGTTGGTCATAATACATGCATGTTGCTTAAGGAGTACCATTTTTTTTCAATGGTTGTGAATATTCTTGTGACTTTATATCTTAACAGGAAGAGATATCAGGATTTCTTAGCTTAAACAGAGTCATGAATCTTGACAGGTGTGATCCTTTTCTTCTTTTCTTCATAAAAATTTAGAAATTTTGTTTCCTTCTAATATTTAATCACATATGGAGAATAGTTTGGAAGTTGACTTGACCAAGGAGCTAACTGCCCCTTCACAACCTGTTCTAGAACCAGAAGTCGAAAATACTCAAGTATGTGGTAACTTTAAAACACTTGTTTTCAGCATCTTTAAGCATTAGCATTTTCTACTACCATTGTTGAAAACTAAACTGATTTTCAGGCTGGTTTTACTGCATCTCAAAAATGGCGGCCAGCACCAACACGACGCGAGCAGGAGAAGTGGGGCAAAGCTGCCAAGGCTGCAACTGGGGGCAGTGTACGTCATCGAAGCTTGCAATTAGTTCATTGCTTGAAACTTAATTATAATATTTCTTTGCTCACCTCGTCTCTAACTAATAAGATAGAGAAATATGGTTCTCTAAGTTGTAGTTCTGAAATTTTTTTATCATCCAGGACGTGATGTTGAGGGAAATAAAACGTCCTCAAGGGGATCCAAAGGTTATGGCTGCTCAGTCAAGGGAACAGTATCTTAAGGTACTTGTTTGTGTTTATTCCGCATAAATCACTCTTTGTTGAGATAAGTTGACTTTTCAGATCACCGTTTTGATTGTTCCTTTTTCTTGTCTTTCCAGTTAAAGAATAAATTGCAGCTCCTCACAGTTGGGATTGGTGGTGTTGGTGTGATTTCAGCTTATATCTCTTATTCTCCTGAAATAACAGTAAGGTAATCCAAAATAGGACTTCCTATATGGCTATATGCTTTAATTTCTTTACGCGTCTACGTTAGAGTTACTCATGTTTGATTTACTATTGTTGTAGTGGGACATGAGCCCTATTTATTACAAATCGTTCCTCCAATTACTATATTGGTCCCTTAAGTTGTCAGTTTAAAAAATTTCTTGACGAAGAGAATCTTAATTTGCTTATTTCTTCTGATTTGTGTAACTGATGCAATGTATGGAAATTCCTTGACTGAAATATCTTTAGCTGCTAGAGTTCTTTTAATGTCCTCTGTCAGGCCTGGACGTTTTTAGCTTCTCTTTGCTTAGATTTAATTAATGTAAGGAATCTTTAGTTTTTTCAAATCTGGCAATAGCACTCATGCAGAAATTGTGGTGTTAATGAACTGTTGTATATTTTCATTCTTGCAGTTACACTGCAGGGTTGATTGGTTCTTTGATGTACATGCGTATGCTTGGAAACAGTGTGGATTCTATGCAGTCAGATGGACCCAGAGCACTTATTAAGTACATTTTTTGATTGTTTATCTTTACCAAACGGCTCCCTCTATGCCATTCTTGCATTATCTCAAACCTAAACATCATTTGTTTCTTTGTGTTGCATGTGCGTGTCTTAATGGAGGCGATTGATGCCAATTGACAATAGGAAGCCCAATTTTCTTATGCGTTTTGCATGTGCTACACTGCTACTATTTTACAGCATTTTGTGAAATTGTTTATGGAGCATCCTATTACCACTTCATCACATTTAAATCGATATTGTCATTTTTGAATTGTAATTGTACGTGGTCACTCAAATAGTAGTTCTTAGCGAATTGTCAGTTTCATCGTTCCAGGACTGGAAGTCATTAACCCACAGTCATAGTAGAAGCCAAACACTTGCATGATTAAATGACGCTGTTGTTTGAGACTAAGAAGAGTAGCTATATCCCTAAAACGGACTTTTTTGAGCTCTGCTTGATAAGCTTAACCGAACTTTTATTTTCAGGGGAGCTGTTGGGCAGCCAAGGCTATTGGTTCCTGTTGCTTTGGTCATGATTTTTAATCGGTGGAATGGGTAAGCTCTACCACTATTACGACATTGACCAAAAAGATATGTGTCGAGATTAACTGTTAAATAAAACTTCTCTTCTTGATTCAAGCAAATTTCTTAGAACCTCTTGTTTATTTTCTGAAAACTACTATTGGTAGCATAAATCTATCTGCATTCTGAACTCAAGGAAGTTGGGGCTATTTTATGGGGCTTCAACTTCTTCTCTTGATCCATTTTCTCGCCATTTTCCTGCTTGTACACACCAAAAAATCCAGCCTAGTTTAACTTTTTTCGCATTCCCCCCTTTTTCCTACTACTACACTTGCATCCAAAGAATACTTTAATGACTTCTCTTTCGTTGTTATGAAGAGTTGCCTAAGCATCTGATCTTACAAATTGATTTATTTCCAGGATCCTAGTCCCGGAGTATGGATTCATGCACCTCGAGTTGATACCCATGCTGGTCGGATTTTTCACTTACAAGATTGCAACTTTTGTCCAAGCAATCGAGGAAGGTGTATCGATTATGGGAAATAAATCACAAGCTTAGCTCTAGTTTTTATGATTTTCCATCAACCTCTGATGAAAATAGTAGGTATGCTTCGACTCAAAACCTCCCATCTACAACTTTTATCATCTTCTCAAATTACCATGAATCTTAGATTTGGATAAATGTGTTACAAATTTTTCGTGTTCCATCTTAGTATAGAACTTGTTTAGTCACAGGGAATAATGAAAACCATGCCGTGGAATAACCAGTGAAGTTGTTGTCTAGGGGGTCACGGGTTCAAGCCCTGGAAACAACCAGGGTAAGGTTGAGTACAATAGACCCTTGTGGTCCAGCTCTTCTCCGGATATACATGGAGCTTACTGCATCAGACTGTTCTTTTTGTCACGTCAAATACTAGTATGTATGTCCTGTCTCACACTCGATATTTCTTGTTGCAGAGGAGAAAAAAGTTCAGGAAGACGTTGGATTCGAAAAATGAGCTACAACATCTATACTAAATTTATCACCGGATGGATTGAACAAATCGATGATTTCCTCATGTAAATTATATGTAGATCGTGCTCTCAGCTTCGTTGATAATCTCAAGTTTCTTATCCCGTTGAAGGCTTATGAATCGTTTTTCACCAAAAAAAATTGTGTAAATTCTTCTAGTTAATTACGATTATCCATTTTGTGCCACTTTCTATTACACAAGAGCAAGTTCGATCAATTTTATGTACATCGATCATATAATTGAACATTTGTTATTCTTGCTAAACAAAAGATAAAAGATAATCATATCTCTCCTTTGGTTGTTAATTAGGATTAATTATTAGTATTGAGATAAATTACTCATGCTAGAGGGTGAAATAATAGTATCGAGACTACTTGTTTCAGGATAAATCAATGAAAATAATAAAAGTACCCATGAGGTCTTGCAAAAGTATGTAATTCATGTGATCTTTAATATAACAAATCACAATATCAACAACCAAAAAATAGTACGAAAATAATTAATCCCTACATAACCAGTCTTTGGAATCAGACCAAATGACCCTCTTGTATATTTTGAAACCAAAATCAATTTTTATGACTCGCATACAAAAATTATAATGCAAGAAATATAACATAAAATGTATCATTAACATAATGTTTTACCAACGGATGCTTGGCTAAAAATTTCATTCAGTCGTTGTATTCAACATCAGATCTTATATAGACTCATTGCAATTTCAAATTAGAGACCGATGATTCCGAGTTTTTTTTGACACTCCCATGTATCATATTCAAGAATGTATGAATCAGAAATCACACACTCAAATTCTTCAGAAACATCTCATCATTATTATTCTTGAACAGACATAGGATTTATAAAAGTTAAAAGACAATATCACTTATTATTATACATACATAATAGCCTTAGCCTTTGCCTTAACCAGTGTTCTGCATTCCAGCAGCAATACCTTTCATGGTCAAGATGAGGGTGTCTTCCAAACCAGGCGCATACTCGCTCGTAGGATTCAGCTTCACTAATTCAGCAGCTGGTTTGCTTGATTCCATGATCTCCTTGTCTAGGTGAGGTCTGACCTTCACATTGTAGTTGGGGTCACGAATTCGTTTCAATGTGTATGCTTGGCTTACGTTGAGGGTCGTAATGTAAGAGTCACGAAGTTTGAGCCTTTGCCTCAAGTATGGATCTCCTTCCAATAGATCCTTGTGCCCAGCAACCTATGACAAGCAGCGCGATTAAAAGAGATGTTCCATAGGATGTGAGCTTTGTGGTGATGAGGTAAAATAATTGTATTAATTTCTGTACCTGAAGGAGAAAGCCCTTTGTTTCTTCGTATTTGGATCTCAATCGCTCTCCAAGCGGCCACAGATCTTCGGATACTAAAAGTTTATCATACAATGCAGCAATACCCGGGTCTCCCTTAGCGAAGACCATTTCGAGCAAGTCAAGTGTCACTCTAAAGAAAGGCCATCCATTGTACATATCCTTGAGCATTTGCAGATTTCTTATATCCTTCTCAGTAACGTGCTTGAATGCAGCCCCAAAGCCAAGCCAGACTGGGAGATGAAACCTTGTCTGAGTCCATGCAAAGATCCATGGAATAGCTCGAAGAGATTCAATCCCACCACTTGGCTTCCTTTTGGCTGGGCGACTTCCAATGTTCATGCGACCATATTCTAATTCTGGGGTCGCCTGCATTTTCGACAAACATAAAAAGGAAGTTCAGTTTCATAGGCATCGGGCTGAAGGCAAATAAGTCATCAATGTCTGAAATGCAATTTGCATTCATGCCTATTTTGACTAATTATTAAAACGACTGCTTTCACCTAATTAAAAACTACTGTTCGTGTCCCCTTCAATTCTTTGAATCTTATAGTTTCTGGATGTTTTTTTTTTCTTATACCTCTTTTTCTGTTATGATTAAGAGTCATTCAGAAGCAGTTCAAATCAACTTATGAAGTAACTTGAATATACTTACAAGGCGGAAGTATTCAACAAATCGTGGATCCTGGAACACTAAAGACCGATACTCTTTCGTAGCAACAACAGACATCTCATCCAATAGGGCACGCCACTCTGGATTTGGAGCCACAGGGGGGTTCATTCCATGCTCAAGTGTAGCTGCTGTGAAACGCTGAAGAGTTCTAAAGCACAGGTGTTCCTCCCCAAATGACTGTTCAATAACTTCACCTTGAACAGTCACACGAAGTGAGCCATGAATTGTGTCGGGGGGTTGTGATAAAATAGCAAGGTGGGTGGGACCCCCTCCCCTTCCTACAGTCCCACCTCGGCCATGGAACATTGTTAGCTTTACTCCAAATTCTTTTGCCACCTTTACAAGTTCCTCTTGAGCCTTGTACAATTGCCAAGCTGCAGATAGTCGGCCAGCATCCTTACCCGAATCAGAATACCCAATCATAACTTCTTGTTTCCCATTGATACGGTTTCTGTACCAATCTATGGAGAACAACCGAGCAACAGAAGCAGGTGCAGACTCGAGATCAGCAAGCTTTTCAAACAATGGAACAACCCTCAATGGACTTTTTACATGACATTCACGCTGCAAAAGCTCAACAGCAAGCACATCAGAGGGTGCCGTGGCCATCGAAATTATATAAGCACCGAAACTGTCGGCGGGAAGTTCAGAGATGACATGAAAGGTATCCAAAACATCAGCGACTTCATCAGTTTTAGGGAGATCAGGTCCAAAAAGTGGACGCTTGCCACTTAGTTCAGATAAGAGCCATTCCTGTCTCTTCTCTTCAGACCATTCTTTATAGGAGCCAACACCCACGTGCCTTGTTATAACATCTAGAACATCAGTGTGTCTATCTGACTCTTGACGAATATCAAGTCTCACAAGCGACAGACCAAAGGTGGACACTTGCCTTAAAAAATCAAGAAGGCTTCCATCTGCAATTGGTCTGTCACCACAAGCGCATAGAGATCTATAGCACAGCTCCAGAGGTTCCAGAAACTGCAGGATAAAGACAACCAACTTCTTCACATATTCAAATCATACAGAAATTGGCATGCATATTAGCAGAATCTGAATGCCATGAAATAACATTTGAGAAATGAGAACCACGTTAATTTGGGTGATATATACTAAAAAAACCCTGTAGAACTTGGCCCACAAAATTGGTGTTGTAGTATGTTAGAACTTTGTTAAAGCAAGATGAATATTGTCAAACAAGAATTCCAAAAGCTCGCTTGAGTTCGTTTCCTCATTATCTTACATAAACTATTTTCCTTCTGTCCTTCAACATTTAGTCAATAGACTATCAGTTAGCTACTTAGCATCCAAATAAAAATAACTAAAAATCATATATAGAATCCTAGATGAAATATCATTGCCACACATATTGGAAATGAAAAAGATATCTGTTCAGCATAGGTAAATTTGGAAGTCAAACTAACAATTTCTATATTATTGAAGAGGTGAGCAGAAATAAAAAGAGTTTCTGAAGGACACCTGTTCAAGATTTGTGAATGTCGACTCCTCAGGAACATCAGAATACCCATTGGCTAGTAACTGACGAGCTCGTTCCTGTGTATTATATAACCTATCTCTCACATCAGCAAGAAGAACACGGTAGGGCTCATTCGGTGGAATTTTCTTCCAAAATTCTGTATTAGTAGATTAAGCAAGAAGAAACAGTTAGTAGTTGAAGGGTAGGAGGGAGAGAGACTATAGAATATTAGCAACAATAATCATAAAAAGAGAAAGGTAAGGCCGAAGAGAATGATATGTGAGCTCCAACCCAATACACTTTCAGAAAACAAATCTGGTAGCAGAACAGAGAACGGGGGTAAATACCAATGTAGTGCTTTGCATCTCTTTTGGAAGTCCTATGAAGTTCTTCTGCACGGACACGGAGCTCATCATTGCATCGCCACATTGAAAGCTGGCATAAGCAAGATAAAATGGGCAAGACAAAAAAATTTAGTACAGGATGGAGGCAAATTGCAGGCAACGACATTCAGTAGCCAATTTGTCACCTCAAACATAAGATCCTCAATCTGAGAGAAATACAGATTTGCAGCCATCATTCTAGCCAATAAGCACACATCTCTTGTCACTTCCGGGGTTACTCTAGGGTTGCCTGCATGCACATCAAAATTTGTTGGTGCCTTCACAAAACATTCAAACTTGGGATGCAATTAAATTGAGCTTCAAGGAGAATATTTTCTTATGTCACTTGAGAATCATAAGCAAGATGCTTCTACTGCTCTAACCTAATGCATATTGTAAAGCTTTAAAAGTACCATTTTACCATCTAGCTATGATGTTTCAGATACTACAAAATTGTGAATGAATCGAGAACACTTCAACTAAACAAACATCATCTTTTTGTCCCTCAAAGTTGGATCCATGGATTTACATAAGGATACACCGAACTCATTGACCTTCGAGAATTCCAATAAAATAAAGAATCTTAAACCAACTATAAGTTCTGCTTGTATCAGTGTTAGTTCCTTCTAATATGTGCTTAATCTGACTTTCAATGAGTGAGAACAAAAAAAAAACAGACAATGCTACTTGTATAGAAAGGTCATACCATCTCGATCACCACCCATCCAAGAAGAAAACTGAATGAGAGGGGCATTATAGGGAACACGTTCATTTATTCCAATATTCTTCAAAGCAGTGTCAACACGGCGTAAGAATTTCGGCACCCCCTTCCATATTGTCTCATGGAAGTAACTCATCCCCGCCCTCATCTCATCTTGTGGAGTTGGTGGAGTCCTCCTGATTTCATCTGTGCGAAAGGCTGCTTGTATCTGTATGCAACAAAAGAGAAGAGTCACAGGAATTTATAGTTGTTGATATTCTTTGTGCAGAGGATTGATGACTAATGAGACATTCTATCAATGCTTAATACACAAAATCACGTTAAAGGACAAGCAGTGAGTAGTAAAAATATAGAAATCAAATAGTTCTGACACCTGTTAGCGGATTCTAGTACATTCTCTCCTTATTAATTCTTTTTTTAAAAATTAAATACCTGCCAACTCTTCTAAACTTTTAAATGCACAAAAGTAAAGGTGATCTGGCAACTTAAACACCTCTACAGAGGTGAATCTCTTTCTTCCCATTTAAAAGCTAAGATATGGTTCCTGAAAGGTCTAGCTTCTTTAACAATTGAACCTATATTCTTACCATGTACTAACGATCTTCCTATCCGAGTTTTGTTATCAGCTCTATATATCAGCTTTGCCTAACATGAAGAAGGAAGATAGATGCTCCAATATCAATATTTATGCACCAGGGGAGTGAACGCAATAAGAGAATACTCTACAACCAGCAGAGATTTACTAAAGCACCGGTCTTGAAGGCGTTTCCTCACATCCACTTTAGCTTAGCACAAGTTCACTAAACAACATTTCTGTACACTAACTTCGTATACCAAATAAAATTTAAGCCTTTTTTTAAACATAAAATTACATCCTTACTGAAATGGGGGGAATTGGAATGATAGAAAGAGAAGAAGACGACAAGAAAAACCAGCACTATGAACCTCATACCTCTCTTTGTAGAGCCTCGTCTAGCTCCTGCTTATCATCAGGAGTAATATCTTTGGCGTACAACTGCGTCATACAATCACGAATCCTGGACAGCAAGTGGGAAATGAGAATCTTATCTTGTCCAGTTAAGAATAAGTAGATGGAAAGAAAAAAAAAGTGTTGCTCTCTAGATGGAAACATCGATAAACTGAACAAAAAGTATGTCTCCTTACTTTCATCTTCTTTTTATCCCTTCAGAAATAAACTTATATTTATGTAACCTACAAAAAGTATGGAGCTTTTGCCAGCACAGCCCCACAAACAGATTGAATAGGATATGCTGTTTCAGCACACATTTTCTGTTAACTTCAGCAATGGTAACTTACCTTGCATGCTTTTGAAGCAAAGACCTACGAACAGACTGGGTAGGATGTGCTGTTAGCACCAAGTCCACAGTCTGGTTCTTCAAAGCATCAAAAACTTCTTGGGGTGATTTGTTTAGCTGTCCGACGAGCTTCTTAAATGTCTCTTCAATGTCTGATTCAGTTAGTGCAGAAGCCTCATCCGAAAAATCACGCTTTTTTAGCTTACTTCTTCGTCTGTAAGCTATCTGAACCTCTTCAGCAAGGTTACCCAAGTTAAGCATGTTAGAAAAGGCTTTGGTGACTACAATGGAATCCCCAGCATCCAAACTGGTAAGCATACTCCCAAGCTCTTCCAACTTATGTGGGTCATGTTTCCCTTCATATTCAGCAGATAGTTCATAACAATCTTGAACCTAACACAATGTAGCACCACAGTAAGTTCCTTCCACTTTTACCAGAAATCACTAATATTTTGTAATGATTAAGACCATAGGACCTATAATTTACCGTGCCTCGCAAAGATTAGAAACAACATGCAACAATCGAAAGTAAAACTTTGACTCACTTTTATCCCAGATGAACATTCTTTGATACAGGAAGACATTAAAGGAGATGTGAGTACTACCCAGGGCACAGGGACCAAAGCTGAACTAATTTAATAGAAGAACAGGACAGATGGGGCCAAATCAGTCATCATAATAGATAAGGAACAAGGTGAATAGAAATAAGTTGTTTCTTCTTTTCATAAGATAGGGAAGTTACTTTGCACATATTTAAAAAGAACAATGTCCCTGATTCAAAGGCTAATAGAGACTTCTCCTTAATGAGTCAGGAGAATTTCACCATCACTAACTAATTCAAAATGGCATAACTATATGTCTTAGTCAAATTAAAAGAACCTCCATCACCCTCAACAATACATTCCCTCCTTTTTATTGGTTGTTACACTCAACTCAAAGCTTTATATATACTCTAAACAGACTAAGGACTAAAAAAAATAACAAATTATGAGAATTGACTAGTGATTGAAACCACAAATTATGAATACACTACCAGTCTTAAAGAGTCCATTCACCCCCAAAAAAAGGTGTAATTTGTTAGTATAAACTAGTCAAGAACTTACAAAATCAAGCATAATGGAGATCAGCCTAGAGCATCCATACCACAATACTAATAAAGTACCAGCCTTTTCCCCACACACCGCATAAACACAACAAAAGAACGCGAAAAAACAATAGTTCAACAATAAAGATTATTACGAACAGACAAAACTTGGTATAACGGAAACTAGTCTAAGGCATTCAAACCATAAACAATGAATAAAGAACCACTCTTTTCTACTCACACCACATAAACATCAACAGAATTACAGTAAAGGAGCTGATAAACATAACATTAAACCAAGTGCCAACAAAATTAAGCAAAACATACGATTAGAATACTGCATTCAAACCATAAATTATGAAAAAAAAAAACAGCAAAGGGGTTCAACAGAAGTTAATAAACAGGAAATTAAACTATGTACCAACAAACTAAAGCAAAATGTACAATAACCCTACTGCATTCAAAACCACAAATCATTAAGAAACCCAACAAAGGGTTTCACCAGAAGTATGAAAAAACACGAAAAAAACTTTAAAAAACAAACTAAAAGTACCGTTTCTCGAATATCCTCTCCATGCAAATCCTGCAGAATATCAAGAAATCTGTCAAGCAACAAAGCATCATACTCCACAAGCTTATCATCCTCTGACACTTTCGCTGGTGCCAATAGCCTCAATTGGGCATCAATTGAAGCCATTTTCTCAATTTTCCGACTCATCTTCGAAAAAAAAACCACACTTTTTATCAACTAGCAAAGTTGAAAAAGAAAAAAAATCACGGATTCTTCCACCCTTTATCACGGAGAAAACTGGGTATCAAACAATTTTCAGCATTAACTTAAAACATTCACAATTTTTTTCAAAATTTTATGAAAAGTAAAAACAGAGTGAATAATTATTTATGGGCAATTTCAAGATTCCCGTGACGGAAAAATCCAGAAGAAGTAGAAATAAAGGAGAAGATTAACAGGTCACGAGAGAGAAGAAGAAAAAGAGAAGTGATTTGAAGAAAAGTTGCAGAGAATTTTGGATTTTGCTTAAGCTTTTTTATAGAAGAAGATGTGAAGAACAGAGTGGAAAGCTCTAACTAAAAATCAACAAGAGTCCAAATTAGTGTGTGCTTTTTTTAATTACGGGAACTTAATGGGTTGAAAATTCAATATAAATTTCTTTTTAGATTCCTAGAATATTCCATAGAATCATAATATACTCCCTCCGTTTTCACAAGGATGACCTAGATTTGATTTGAACGAATTTAAGAAGAATTTTTTTTTTTTTTGATTTTATGATTTTAAATTAAAGTTAGGCAAATGTATCAAAATGTCCTTTAATCTTGTGGTCTTCAACATGTCATGTGAAAAGTTAAAGTATTATAAAAAAAAGGAAATGAGTCATTTTTTTTAAATAGACTAAATTGAAAATAGGGTCATTCTGTTTTAACAAGAGAAAGTAATTTTATACCAGTCGATATGTATGTATAATAGTTATTTTAAAATAAATATAAAAGTTAATTCTACTTATCACTTCATTGTAATATAATTTATGTAATTTAACTTTTATTTCATTTGAAAATAAATATTTATATTAGAATTCAACTAAATTTGAATTTTAAAGGTGATTTCTTGTTCAGAAGACTCAAATTTGAGATCTTTCAATTAAGAATAATGAATACTTACCGTTTTACCCCAACTGTTTTAAAAAATTGATATACTCTAAGGTTACTTTTGTCAATTCATGCTTTTCCACATTTTTTTGTAAGACACGTGTAGAAACTTCTTTGAATAAGACACAATCACTTCATAGGCCCTACTTTGCTTTTAATGTTAGTAAATTAACTTAATTATTACTATACCAATAAAACATGTGAGATTTAGTAATTGTGCAATTTGATTGAATTTTGAAATTTTATTAATGTTATGTAATTGAGATTGATAGAGTAATATATTTTATTTGAAATGATGCGAAGAGTATTATAAAGTTATAGTGATTATTTATTTAACATATGTAAGAGATATAAAAATTTAATTGATTGTCGAAATTATATTGATATTCTATAAATTAAGATAGAACAAATAACATATACTATCTAAAAATTATATTAAAAATACCATAAATCACAATAATTAATAATTTTAAAAAATATTTATCGATCATGAAAATTTTTTATCAACTTTGAAAATTTCATTTATGTTATATAAATTAAAAACAAATTCAAATATTTAAAATCTATGACCAAACATTTGCTTAAAGTTTTTATTCCAAAATCTTTTTCTTTAGATATATTTATTATTTATCACTATATTTGTTTTTACTTATATATGCTTTTCAAAAAGTTCTTGGATTCCAAAGTTAATTGGAATAGTAGTATAATTTTTTCTTATTTCTTTTATTTATTGTTTATATTCTTTTCCTCAACACGATATCCAAAATGTTGACTAATTCAACTTTGTAATTTTGAATAACTAAGATTTTATTTTCTCTTTTTTTATTTTTCCTTTTTCATAAATATTATATCAAAAATATTTTTTTAGAAGATGATTTTTTTTGCCGTACAACTTAATTAATTTAGATTGTATCGAAGAGTCTCATTTTAAAAGCTACATTTCTTAGAAGGTGATTTTTTCTTTAGAGTTTAAATTAAAAAATTTAGTTAATTTAAAAAGTAAAATCAAAATGAATTATGCCATCTTTTAGCATTAATAATCGTGACCAAACAGTTTAAGCAGTAATTGATTTTGACTCATTTAATTGATAGTATTAAGTATTATTTTTGGTCTTATAAATGTTTTAAGGACCACGTGTTATGGTCGGCGCTTCATTATTTCCTTTTAATTGATATAATAATTTTATTAGGTATTAAAATAATTTAAAAGAAGAGATAAATAATAAAATTTCGTAAAAATTGGGTTGAGTTAGGTTAGCTTTTGACCTGATTATCGTCTTATACATTATGACTCGTCCTAATTTAATTTAACTTGTCCAATCGTCACTCCTCACCCGTATGATTTGGCATGCAACATGTACGTACAACAACAAAAGTTAAATTCACAAGTAGAGTTGGGAAAGATTGAGTATATATAGATTTTACTCCTATCTTGTAAATATAGCAATATTGTTTCTCATAGACCCTCAGCTCTAATAATTCTTGTTTGACAATTTGAGAGAAAAAGAATACAAATATGGGGGCAATATCAACAACAAATTAAATGTGAAATGGAGAGTGTTACACAACAAATAGGTGAAAGAACAGTAACAAAATCGTAGCATAAAAAACACCACCGAAAGCCGAAATCGAAGATCAATAAACTATAAGAATAGTGCTAGTACTATTGTTAAGAAGGTCCAAGTATGACCACCAAGCCTATCTCGCAAGGAAGCCAGAAACACTCAACTACCAATTAATTTTCTATCGTAGTTTACGATCGCCAAATTCTAGTATCTAAAGTTATGTCATCATTAAGATGAATATGCGTTAAATTTATCTAATCACCTTCCCCCATTACTTTTTCAGCGTATTCTACCTCTCCTGGTACCCCTTATTGTCAATCACTCACACTTCCTAACTATAGCATCCACGCTCATCGTTTTCACACGACCAAAACATCTCAACCCTATGCATATTTTTCATCTTGTTCAATATAAAAAATACTCGTATCTAATCTTGAATATCTTCAATTTTAATCGTGTTTTTTCTAATATTCCACACATCCAACTCAATATTCCTTTTTGATAACAAAAAATATTGACACTTAATTACTATAAACTTTTTTTTTTTGCTCTTGTTATCAAATTAGCATATTTTCCGAATAACCCGATCAACTTATCCTATGAAATATTCCATGGAGAATAAATAATATTACAAGTATAATATAGAGAATAAATAAGGCATGAATTATAAGATGCTCTTATCAACGCATCGCTATATTACGTTTACACTACTTTCTATCGCGTATAAAATAACATATAAATTATGGGGTTGGACCAGTCTACCCCACAAATGTGTCCCTCTAATTGAAGCTTTTGGTTCAAAGTTACACACGTCCATTCAAGAAAAGAGCAATACTCAGCAAAGGAAAAAATATGGCCATAGATAGCTGAGTGACAAAGAAGTTAAAGATCACAAATGTGAAGTTAAGAAGGGAGCTAAGAAAAAGTTCTTGTCCTTACTCACCAACTATATATGATTTGTCCTTACAATCTTATGAAAAGTCAATCTCTTTTACCTTATTTTTGGGGGCATGCAATGGCAACTTCTAATTTCTTGAAGGGGCAAATGGGAGGAACTAACATGATATTAACGAAGGATTATGGAGGGATGAATAAGATTTCTTCATTCTTAATCAGATATCTGAGATGTGAGTAAGAAAAAAAAATCATGTATAGAAGCGCTTTCTCTTTAATTGTAAATGTTATACGATGTGTGAATTTGTTTAATCGACGCTCTAATGCTGATACCGAATACAGGACCGAAGAAAAAGAAGATATTGGTGCTTCTTTTGGCAACATATACTATGCATGGGAGAAGAAATTGGATTTGATTGTACCAATTTCAATGAGCCCAAAGTTCATAACCAATTTGGCATCTTCAATATTTCCAAAGTTTGGGAAATAAAATTTCAACTTAATTTCATGAAGAAAAAAAAAGAGAGAGAAAAAAGGGAAAAGATCTTTCGAAAAACTACTAATATATGCTGATCTTGACTAGAATTTCAATGGAAAAAGGAAAAAAAAAGGAAAAAGACCTTATAATAAAGTTGTATGATATTACACATAATAATAATTAAATTGACCATTCAAAAGTGATAGTACATTTACAATGAATAGTGGCAATTAAGGGTGACAAAAATTAAGGAGAATTGGTTTTTGTACGGACTAGAACTTTTTTTTCTAAAAAAATATTATGATTTTTTTAATTAGAGATTTTTGTTTTTATAAATAAGAAATTTCAAAAGATCGTTCTTTTCTATTAATTTAGTAAATGGTTTAAGAAATTTTAATTCCTCACAAAAATCAGCCGGGAGAATGTAATTTGTCCATTTATTAGTCTAACACATGTTGATCTGTTTAAATTTAGTTCGTTCAATAATTAAGTTGATTCACCTTATATATTTTAAATTGACTCGTGAATTTTTTTAATCAAAATACAAAAGAACTTGTTTTTTATACTATATACAACTACAATAAAGAAGAAGAAAAGTTAAAATAGTTTTCTATGATAATTAAATAAATTGTTACTAGAAAACATATGATAAAATTAAAACTTTATAAGAATTAACGATATGTATTATGATCCATTTTTTACATTAACTCAAAGTTAGATTCGACCTAGGTTCCTACCCTATTTTTATAAATAAAGTTAAAGAAGCTATTCGATAAATTTCAGGAGGCTACTACTGACGAAGCCTGCTTGCTTCGAAGCGTGCTATTGCGTGAAGCGGAAAGGCAAAAATTCATTTATTAATCTATTAATCCATTTTAATGACATCTAAAAGATCAAACAAAATATCTTTATTTTGAATGGTACATGATTCGTAAAAAAACTAATTTCTAACTTCCAACCTAATGTTAAAATAGTTTTATGCATGATACGTCAAACTTTATATTATAATTTATAATTAATAGTACTCCATGGTGTACGGTGGATTTTGATTGTTCTAGCCAAATAAAAAACGACAAAATTATGTCAATTTTTAAATAAAATATCATGTAGGTTCCTTGGTTTTAGATAGTGAATCTTTTTATATTTATTCTATCATGCTTTTAAAAAAATATTATTAAAGGGTTCTGATTCACAAGTACTCTAATTTACAAGATTACATCTAATAATTTAACATATATAATGCTAATGTTGGAGGACCACACAATTAATTAATTACTGATTAATTTAAGTATGATTAATATTTTATTTAGTGGTTTCTCCCTATTGTATGATCCTCTTCCTACACTTGCTAAAGTGGTGGTTGTACTTTTTAAGTACTTAAATATCATATTATCTTTTACGGATCAGAACTTTTTTTTAAGTGTTCTATTTTTATTTTTCTATCTTTTAAAATGACAAAAAGAATCTCCAATATATTAATAATGTATAGATTATCACAAAAGTTATTCAGGTGATTCACGTTTGTTATTCTAATATTTTTTAATGTGTTTTATATTTGAAAAGTTAAGATAATATATTCGTTAACTGATTTACTAACATGATCGAATATAAATATATATATATATATATATATTGTAAACTAGATAGGTGAGTAGTTTATGCAGTGATAGAGTTATGTTGCCGGCCAAATTAGACGCACTTACTAGCTTTTGAACCTCCATATCGCTGAATTAAGTCCATCGCTGGTGTTGAATGGGTTCAATGTTAAATGTATAGACATAAAAATACAGATTTTATTCTATATACAGTGTATAATTTTTCGATTCATCCAAGCCCTCTGAATTCCATGTAGATCCGCCCTTGAGTTCAAACCCGTAATTATTCCATTATTATTATACATTCTATTTTCCATTTAGTGCATGGCATCTTTAAACAAAGTTAAAGAATAAATATTCTCCTTTAGCATCAAGCATTTTTATTAACAACATATATAGAATGTTATCCTTTAAGAATATGTTTTTTTAGTATAAAGAGAGGTTATTAGGCAGCATTTGGCATAAGTATTAAGTTTATTCTTCTGGAATCAAGAAATTAAAGATGAGCAACTTCCACATATAGCAAACAAAAAATTCATATTTGTATGCTATAGCAAACTTTGTATAATTGCGCTCCATAGCAAACATAAAATTGTATAATTTGCTATACATATACAATTGTATAATTTGCTGGCCTAAATTATATAATTCGCTGGCCTAAATTGTATAATTCGCTGGTCTATTTCGCTGCAATTGTATAATTTGTTTTGCATACAGTTGAATCGAATTAAAATGTATGTATATTGCATAATTATAAGTGTATAGCAAGAAGATATATGTTTTTCTCGCTTTATACAAAACAGAAACAGAATTATACACTTCTGTGTATAAAGCGAGAGAGGCGAGCGAGAATGGAGAGTGGCGAGCGAGATTTTTGGGAGAGAGACGCTGGCAAATTTTAGCTAATGTTTGCTATGGAGCACAATTAAATCAAACCCTAGCTATTCCATTTAATTTAGGTTATTAGTTTGCTATTATATACAATTTTCCCAAATAAAAATGTATATCAATGAAATATAAGTATATCTAAAAATATCTATTGGGCTTGACATTGATATTCATGTAAAAAATGGTGTTGGGCTAATTATTTTTGGGGCCTGTAGTTGAAGCACCTGGAGTTCATTTTTCGAGCATGGAATATTTTTGTCCATGTTTTATTTACGTATTAAAAATTGTTATTTTCAATTTCAATTATATGCGATTTTTGAACTTTACCCTCAATTCGTAGAGAATTTGAAGTCATTGTCCAATTTATGGAATTGGTTTTACTTCACTAAAAAGAAAACCACTAATATCAATATGATCTACCCCAGGACGTGAAAATTTTAGTAGCTCAATCGGTTAACTAAAATTTGATTCTGTTGATGAGAGTTTGATCCCACAATTCGTAATCTCATCTCCTATTTCCCCAAATGTTTTTTTCATTTTTTTAAGAAAAAATCGATCCCAAGCTTCGGGTCATCACTGGATAACCAAATTGGGCTATAAGCTAAAAATGATTTGTTCCCAACTAATACAGGAATATTGGGCTATATGGACTCTACTATGGGTACACTTGGACCACCAGATTATCGCTAGTGGGCTAAATTGACTGAAAGCCCATTTATGGCCTATTTGGTCACAACTTGGGCCTTTATAAATGGCATTGTAATGTCACAGAGCCTAAGTATTAACTTGACTATTGCAATTCAGTTAAAATTTTCTTACTTTTGTCTATTGTTGTGTGAAAGAAAAGAGGAATCTTAGTCACCTCAATTGATTGACCATCTGAACCTTTACTTCAGTGTTGAAGGTCCGATTCTCCACATTGTAATTCCCTACTCATTTGATCCCCCTCCCCTACCCCCAATATAAAAAGGAACAAAAAACATTGAGGGACGACTAGGTCCCTTAATATTGTGTTGTTGCGGAAATAGTACAGGATAAACAATATAGTAAAACTTTCTCTGCTTTTGTTAGGAGGAATAAGCCTAGCCGAACCTCATTAAATCCTTGTGTTATTCTTCTTCTCTATTTTCTTTGTTTATGACTATGTGCTAATAATTTCACGATATTTCTGCATGATATCAAAGTTACTCATCTTTTTTTAGGTTTGTATCCAATGTATATAACCCATAAATATATATTTCATGTTTCAAATGTCAAGTCTTGATGAATTAGACTTGATATCCATATATAATCTTGGATAATCATCGGGGCCTTACTTATTCAGGGGGACTTGATTCTGAAATGGAATGATTGATAGAATCGATATTTCATAGAAAAATGATTGAGACTATAAAATCCTTTCACACCTGCACATGTGGCTGAATATATAAGGAAGTTCACACACCCTGAAAAAATCCATCACGTATCCTTGACTTGCCAGCTTGATCGCTTGTCATTTCTCGAGCTAACCATCGATACTTCTTAAGTTAATTTTGCCTCTTCATCACTTCCTCATAAAGAGAACCGAGGTGCAACGCTATCCCCTTCAAATTAGGTCGTTTTAAAATAAACGTAATTTTAGCTTGGACATACTTTTTATTAGAAACTAAAGAGTACAATGTTACTATTTTACCTACTATCAAAGAAAAGCTAATTAATGATTTTTGGTTACGTAAACAAAGATAATTTTGAAAGTATAAGATCAATTTTCTTTTGAAATCTTAAAACATCACTTATTTTAAAATAAATTAAAAAGAAAAGAAAAGTAGAGTCAGTTCAGGATCAAATGTGGCACCAGGTACCAATTGCCTCTCGAGATTGGGACATGACAAACTTGATATATCCAAGCAACGTTGTATCCTATAAAATCTACAATCTATATCTAGTAAAGTCTTGCTCATAAAGTTGGTTACCTTTCTTGCGTCTAGATTGCGCGATAAAGCTTACTCAAAAAGAGTTATTTGTGATTTCCCGTCTCTAAGAGTCACCTTCACTTATTTTAAAACGTAGGGAGTATAATCATAATGATACAAACAAGAACGGTGGACCAAAATATTTCCACTTAATCTTGAAAGGGTAATGGGGAACCAATGTATATAATTTCCCACTTGCATATCAACATGTTTTTATTTTTGAATCACTAATGTACGGATCACCCTTTCTACTAAAAGACTAAAATTCCAGAGTGGAAAAAGAAAAAAAAAACAACAAAAGCAATAGCTAGTAAGACTTAAAAGAGAGAATCAAAATGAACAAATTCATAATCATCACCATAAAAGCAAAGAGTTTTTGCCAAAATAAATGGCCCTAATGTAAAATCAATTAATCAAGCAAACATGTGTCCCTCTCAAATGTTAAAAAGATTTGTGGGGAATATAATGTATCCCCAATATACATATCACTCAACAACAATGCTAATAATGATACTGATCAGTATAATTTCATAAGTAGAATTTATAGAATATAATGTTTATGTAGATCTTTAGCCTATATCTAATGAAAATAGAGAGTCTGTCTTTAAAAAGGCTAATACATAAACATGACCTTTAAATTGACGTCATCGGGCAATTATGATCTTTAACTTTGGGTGTGCACAATTAGATACTTAAACTTATATAAAATTGAACAAATAGACACACATTCGTCCTACATGGCGTCCTATGTGTATTATGTCATGTAGGAGACGTGTGTCAACTTGTTCATTTTTATACAAATTTAAGTGTTTACTTGTGCACACTCAAAGTTGGAGGTCATATTTATCCACTGAAGCCAAGTTAAAGGTCATGTTTATGTATTATGCCTTTCAAAAAATTCAAAACTGAAATGTTATGAATTTTTACCTAAAACAACTAATTCTTGTTGAACAAATTAAATTAAGAGATAATATTCCGTATGTACCTTTTTTATTAAATTGATGCTCTTTTTCATTTTGTTACGTTCCAAAATGTTTGACATCATATTATTTTTATACAACATGCACCTAGTGTGTGTAAACTTTGTATTTCATACTTAGGATGTGTTTGGTACGTTAGAATATATTTTCTTGAAAAAAAATCCATATATACTCAACACATCCTTAACATCCAGTCAAAAATACCACGTTGATGGAAGCGGAAAAAGGAGTGTGAACCCTAAAACAATAAAATTAAGAACAATAATAAACAAAAGAAAAATAATACTTTAGATAGATAGATAGATAGATAGATAGGTAAATATATAAAAAAAAATTAATTAATTGTCACTTAATTAAGTTTTTGAATAACCTAAATCTTTAATCAACCATTAAAAAAATATCAATCTCTTTAGATAACGCTCCCCGAGGCTTGGTTGTCGAATTAATTTTTTTTTTATCATATGTCATAGGTTAGCTATATGGTCTCTAACTCGAGCTATTAGATGAGAGTTGATAGCATTATATTCCCGTTGAGAGGAAGAATTTCTCAAGCAAGTCTACGTTAGTCAATTATATTAATATCCAAAAATGGCATCTTAAAAATTACAAAAATAACCAAACCATACTGTCATCTGTGGTCCGCATGTCACTCTATAGTAGGCTGGGGCGGAGCTACCTTTGCTCGAGTTGGAGTCTGAAGCACACTTCTTGATCGAAAAATTCTATTGTGTATATATGTAATATTACACCAAAAATGATCTTTAGTGACAATAGTTTAATTGTCCCTATATGTATTTTTTTTTTAAATAATTAACCTTTTTTAAAAATGTCCCTAAAACCTATAGAGATATCATTTCTAATTATCATAACATTTTAACATTTTGTGTTAATATACATATTTAATGGCGATAAAAATTATCTTTCTGTATACTCTTTTGCATGTTGAGTCTAAGCTACGTACGTACCTTGATGCAACTTGAAATTTGAAATGCATCACAAATGAAATAAAATAACGTGGATAAAATTTCTTAATTTAGTTCCATAAATGATCTCTGTGTTATATTTAATTAAGGCATAATACATATATTAGACCCTAAATTTGGTTTCAAATTTTAACTTTGACCTTTCATAATGCACAAACAAACACCTTAACTATCCAACTTTTAAATAAATAAACACATGAGTTCTACATGACACAATACATGTAGGACACCACGTAGAACAAAAGATGACATGTAGGACATGTATGTCTATTTGTTCAACTTTATACAAATTTAAATATCTACTTATACACACACAAAATTAAAGAGCATAAATATAATTCGAAGCCAAACTAACGCATATTTATAAATTATGCCTTTAATTAATTAAGAGCTTAACTTTAACAATTAACAGTACCAATCTAATAAGTAATATTTATACCACGTAAAGACAGGTATGTCTTGTTGTACAAAAGTAGTAAAATCTCACCGCACTCATCAGATATTTGGATATCCTTCTTATTAAAGTTCGATTAATTTAAATTTATACTATATATAATTCATTTGAAAAAATATTTTCTTATATTCATAACTCAAAATCGAGACCTCTAATATACAGTGCAGAGCGAGAAATTTCACGAAGAATATTAAAAAAAATGATAGAAAATCTTTACTAGCGAGATTCAAAAATTTTAAGTTCGATTATTCTAGATTTGTACGAGGTATGACTCATTTGAAGAAACACTCTTTTTTAAGGACTTTATCATATTCGTAACTCAGAATCGAGACCTATATTATACAGTGACAGAGTCAGAAATTTTACGAAGGGTATCAAGAAAATGAGAGAAAATTCATTATTAGTAAGATTCAAACACACGAGCATTTAAGGTTCTTTCTAGATATCTATAATCACTAGATTACAACACCCTTTTTTGTCACTCATGTCCTAAAATATATTACTTAATCACTTCGTATATCATTTGACTTATATATATATAATATTATTTTTCAACGAAGGGTGTCGACACACTCACTATAAAGTATCTACCCCCTCGCTAATATAAAGAAGGAACAACTTTATTCGCTGCACCGTAATTTTGACGGTGTTTTATTAGTGCTTTTGTGTACATTTAGTCGGCAGAGAAGACGACAAAGCAAGTAAATCGATAATCAATAACCAATTATAAGCGTCTTTTGTGCAAAATATTCTTTAATAGCAGTACTATGGTTTGGGGGAGGGACCAAAACTTTATATTCGAAAAAATAGGTTTGGTAATCTTAGGTTAAAAAGTGTTCTTCTTTATATAAGTTGGTAATTAATAGTTATTATTAATTTCTTTTTTATTTTCATTTTTCTTCAAAAAAAACAAAATCACTTTTTGAGATAGTGATTATAATAAATTGAGTGAAAGTGTATGAGAAATAAACTTAATAAGTACTCCCTCCGTTTTATAAGGAATAGTCTAATTTAATTTGATGGAGTTTAAGAAAATAAAGAAAACTTTGATCATGTGGTCCTAAATTAAAGTTATGTCAAATGTACAAAATTGTCTTTAATCTTGTGGCCTTAAACAGAAAGTTGTTACCAAAAAAAGAAAGAGGTCATTATTTTTGAAACGTACTAAAAAGGAAAGGAGATCATTTATTTTGAAACGGAGGGAGTAAGATATTAGTACGTACTACCTCTGCCCCTATTTACTTATCCATACTTCCTCTTTTAGATGTCCTATTTACTTGTCCATTTTGACAAATCAAGAAAGGACAATTTTTTTTCCTATTATACCCTCATTTAAACTTCTTGGAAATTTCTAAGTTTTAATTCATCCTTTTTGAAAGCATATTTAATGAGGGTAAAATTGTAACTTCACTATGTTAATTATTGTTATCTTTATATGTGTGCCTTTTTTAAAGTGGACAACTAAATAGGAACAGAGAGAGTACTTATAATAACTCTCTTCCTACGTCATAAAAGAAAAATTTTAATAAAAGAGGTCCATTTCTTATAACCTCCATCGAATTAATCTAAATTAACTTAGCATTGAAAAATAATTCTTAAAAAATGAAACGTTATAATCGGGGACGAACCTAAAGTATGCTGAGGGGGTTCACCCGAACCCCTTTGTCAAAAAAATTATGTTATATATTTAAGGAACTTTTTAAAAAAATTATGTTTATAAATTGATTTTGAATCTCCTGAATATAAAATTAGAAATTGACTTAATGATTTAGAATTTCAAACGACTACCTTTTTTTCGAATTCCATTAATAAAAAATCCTAAATCCATCGTTAATTATAACTATTTTAAAACCGAAAAAATAATTCAAATATCCACTTGACATGCCTTTCTGCTGCCCCAATTTGCACTTGCCTGCATAAGATAAAGAGCTTTTTGAGCACCTGGCTCTGTCCCAAACCTTGAAAAAGGTAGATTTTTCGTGCAGAAAATTAGTCTAGTTGTCTTTTCATTCACTGTGTGTTTCCATATGAACTAGGGTTTGCATTCTTTTGTTCAAATTGAATTGCATATTGTTATGGTTGTCATCACTATTCACTTCTTTTATTTTTGACATGTTTTATTTTGCAATAGTGTATAAATATGCCTCGTAACTTAGCTTCAATGAGCATATGTATCCTTCAATTTTCTGTGTACATAAGACGATCACGTAGAACATAAAATTGTTATGAAAGATCGATGTATATTTCTTCAATTGTATACAAATTTCAGTGCGTACTTATGAGTTATGTACACTCAAAGATAGAGAGTATAGATGTTAGTTGAGGGCTTGAGGCAAGTTTTTTTTTTTTTCACCTGGTGTCTGGAGCGCGTATTGGAGCTTCGATTAAATCTCAATTAGCCGAATCGCGCACTGTAGGGTCTATTCGAGGATGGCGCCACCAACAAGATTTTTCTCCATACCCAGGGCTCAAACCTGAGACTCCTGACTAAGGGTGAATACTCCCACCAGTGCACCACAATCCATGTTAATGACTTGAGGTAAGTTAAAGGACACTATGTATTATGCATTTTTTTCTTCAATACTTACAATCTATCAAAAGCAGTTTCTCTACACATCACCTGCTTCGAATCGGACTATACTTATTATGTTATTACTGAATATTATATATATGTCCCACCATTTTCCTTTTCAAGAAAAACTGATGCTGTACACATGCTATTATCCATGCTGAATGTCCCTTTTGTGGGAAGCAAAGCCACGATTTACTGTTTGGCACATTTCTATGTCATATCAATCTTTAGCTTTGTACAATATTCCCATTCATGAACACTTCTATTATATGTCCTTTAACAATTTTCTGGCCATACTTATTAATTAGTACTACTACTTATTATATAGTATAAAATATAGCTTTCATTTCTTGTTTTTCATGAATGTTTGTGCGTGTTTACGTACGTACATTCAAATATATATCAGTGTCTACGTAATTTTTTTAAAAAACTTATCGTCTCAATTTATGCGCTATACTTTTTACGGAAAAATTACATAAATTAATACATTTTAAAAAATAATTACTGATTTTAGCGATACTTTTTGTTTATTACCATTTATAGCAATGCTTTGTTAAATCTGTAATATGTATTAAAAGTGAATTATGTATGCAATATATATGAATTATAATTGTTTTTTTGAAATATATCATGTTTGTTTGGTAAAAGATTGTCACATTGTATTATAAGTGTATTAAAATGTGTGATAAATGTATTATTCATCA
>NC_028643.1:72818365-72850502 GCF_001406875.1 Solanum pennellii | reverse complement strand
AGATATATATATATATATATATATATATATATATATATATATATATATTCGCAATTAGACTCTACGTGAATTGTGAATGCAAAATTATTCGTGCATCGAGTTACCCTTTAATTTGTGATTATAAAATATGGATCCGGAATAGAATATAGTATCGATTAGTACATTATAAGTCGTTTTAAGAATGTAGGTTATGGAGGGATCGGAGAAATTTCCAAATATTGTACTTCAACCGTTCCTTTTTAGTTGTTAAGTTGTGGTTTTAGACAGTCAATTTGACTAATTTTCAATGCTAAATTGGATTACATTAATTAAATATTTTATTTTTAAAAAATATTTAAAACTTATACGGAAAGTACTATAAATTGCAACTTGTTTTACATCAATATGATGACAAAATACATCTTTATTAGTCAAAGTTCATATAATTTGACTCTCAAAAAAGAAATTATGACAACTAAAACGAAACCGTGACAAGTAATACTCAATATGGTGAAGTAGGAGATTGGTAAACAAAGCATCTCACGTTAACAAGGTTAAGAAAAGGGCCACATCTAAAAGAGATCGATGTGATGTAGATAATATATTCTACTGCAAGTATTAATAATTGCTTCCATGATTCTAAGGTGTGACCTGTAGATCACACGAAAGTCAACTTTACTATGCAAATAACATCTTGGCGCACTAAACTCCCGCTATATATATATAAAAATCTATCGTACGCAGTCTTGTCAAGCATTACTGTCACGAGTAATGTTTGAGGGTCCCAATTAAGTTGTGAAAGGAAGGTTCACCAAACACATGGATCAAATAAAAAACAATTAAGACAAGAACTTGGTTTATGAGCTGATTAATTATATCTGTATATGATTAGAATTTGAAGTGAATGCAAATTGTATGATTAGAATTTGAAGTGAATGCAAATTGAAAAGACAGTATTATAACACAAAAATGGAAAGTTAGGTGAGTAAAGTTTTTGAGATTCCAGCTTTGGACTTGCTGATAATCAGAAACAGACACACACCTTTATGCATTATGATTTAATTGAGTACCAATTAACCAATCTAATTAAATTAATTAGCTCTCAGCCGTACTACTGATTAGTAATTAACTAATTATTAATTAATTATACTTGTTATGTTTAACTGATCATGTTGTGAATTCAAAGCTGCTAGATTGAAATCACCATGGTAATAAAGGTTATAAGTATATATTCCTTTATTTTAAATCAAAGATTTCGTGTTGAGGTCCCGTAACACACCTCAATCTCAATTAGTAATGCTTCGAAAAAGATACTGAACTTTGAATGGAAAATAAAAATCGAACTTTTATACAAGAATTCACCGTTTTCTGTTCTAGTTGGTCTACTTGTTAATTGTACATAAGTGTAACATTCTAAATTTATTGTCTCCGATCCTTCCAATCCCCCCCCCTCCGCCCCCAAACTCTTGCCCGGTGACAGAGCCATATATACTGATTGACACTCCTTTATCAAAATTCTGACTTTCCCCTATCCTTCCTCGTTGATCATCCCACCCCACCACCTTCAAAATTCCTCTCCTCTGTTAATCTTATCATTATAGTGTTTTGTTAGATTATATATAAATATCTATGAAATAATATTTATTTGCAGACTTACCAATAATAGTAAGAATAATAGTAAGAAGCATACTTATTTTTCCAAAATTCCTATGAAACACCCCTATATTAATTAGTATACTCATTATTAGCCCTAATCCCCAATTATAGGTCACGTCAACCTTCCATCTTTACACAACAATGAATATTCTTTTCCTCGATCAAAAGATTTTCTCGATTATTATTGACTTTTGAAAAATGGAGGTCCTGGATGAACGGTGTACATAATACTATAGTAGTTATTGTCGATCTAATATACCATAAATATAATAAATTATCGTTGATAATAAAATAACAAAAATGAATAAATAAACTTTTAGGTTGAGACGCGAATATCTTGTTCTCTTTAAAAATATAAAATAAATAAATAAATCTTTAAGTTGAGGCGCAAATATTTTACTCTCCACATACAAGTGGGATAATATTCTCCATAAAATTAAATTACTTATATACACATGTTTAATTTCCTTATTATCTATTTTTCCCTACCTTTTTAAAATATTACTTAAATCCCTTCTTTCTCCTAATTCTAAAAATACTACTAGATACATAAAAGTAATCAGCCAAACCCACATTCACCACTCCCTTTTTCACTCCTATTTTCTTTCCCTAAATTCACTCCAAATTCTTAGTAGTTACAAAATTCACATTTGATTTTCAAAAAATTTAAACTAAACCATACGTTAAAAAAATAAATAATTATAATAATTTCAGATTTTGTTCCTTTTTAATCTAACCAAAAATAAAATTAAATTAAAAGAGGAGTATTTCCTCTTTAATGTAATCCTATACGCTAAATGGGTATGTTAAAAATACTTCCTTAATTAACTTTAGGCTGATTTTTTATTAGTTGCATTTATTAACTTGTTAGTCATACCATTTTTTTAGGAATGCAAGGTGGATGCAGCTAAGCCATTAGCGTCAAAAACAGGACACTAGTTTTGGCAATTATATGTGTAATAAATAATTTTTATTACTCATAATGTTACCGTAGTAATAACTTAATTATAAAAATTATAAATTTAAATAAAAAATTACCGGGTACATAATTAATTGTACGATTTTTTTCTCCCCTTTCAAGTCATAAATTTCTCCACAATTGTCTTACATTAACTAGAATTTTAATATATTCAGTTAATTTATTTCTTAATTAATGTATAATTTAGTTTCAACACTTCGATACATTACAATTAATGTATCATGTTTAAATTTTAGTTTTGATACATAACCATAATTAGTTTTGATACTTGATACAAAACTTTTACCAAATGTGTCATTTATCACGTATCTAGGTGTAGTTATGTATATTCTACTTTATTAAAATTTAGAAGGATATGTATCTGTACAAATCATATGCGTGATACATAAACTTTGTGTTATGTATCCCCCAACAAAAAAAATGCTATTTGGAACATTTATCCTTTCCTTGTTTCACTCCACAAATCTCTCCTTATTTTTTGTCACAAAATCTTGATAGTTATTTTCTCATTTACGTTCGAAATTCAAAATTAGTCTCTTTTCTGTAGGTTTAGAATATTTATAGGCAAAAAAGTTTAAAAAGGATAATTATAAGTCTTTTACATATTTTTAAAATACTCCAAAATTTATGATAAAAGAAAATAAGTGAACTTCAAATTTTCAACACTAAAATGTAACTAGAAAAAAGAGAGTAAAAGTATTAGTTTATTATCTGGTAATAATTAATATAATATTTATACATTTTCATAATTTGAGTTGGTTAACGACTCTAACAACTACTCATTCATTGAAACTGATTAGGATTCTTGTATTATAATTTAATCTTCTCGTTGTCTCATAATAATATTGGTTTCAATTTCACCAAAATTTCATATGTTCTAATATTTTCCTTTCTATTATTTTTCATAATCAATTTTTTTTATAGTTTGTGTTTGTTCATATATCTAATTGATAACTTAATTCGTATTTATTGTAATACATTTATAGATACACTTTATTTCAATTTACATACATCCTTCTTTCACAACTTTATTGTATCAAATACATTATTATCACAAAATGATACATTATGTAAGTTATACATATCTTTTAAGGCGAACAATACAATACATATCAACTTACATAAGATACATAACAGTAATGTACCATGCGCTAATTTTTTAGATATGATACATAAATTCTAATTTATACTAAATGTATCAATTCATAGCAACTACACCGTAATGTATAGACCTCAAATCTAACATCTTATGGGCAAAAAATATTTATTTACTGTATCTAGCATAAATACAATAGTTATCGATAAAAACGCGATACATAAATAGTAATGTATCATGCACTATTTTTTTAGATATAATACGTAAATTCGAATTTATACTGAATATATCAATTACATGGCAACTACGCGCAGTAATGTATCATCTTAAATCTAACATCTTATGAGCAACAATTATTTATTTAATGTATCTAGTATAAATACAATACCTATCAATTTAAACAAGATACATAGATAGTAAATGCTAAGTAACAAAGATATTCATGATGTATTTCTCAAGTTTTTGGACAATTTGAATAAAAATTGAAAGGATCTTCAATAAACTAGGAGAAGAATTTTGAATATAAAATTTTTCAATAATTTTGCATCAAAATTGAAAGGATCTTCGCTGAACTAGGAGAAGAAAGAATCCGAAATCTTAAATTTTCAATCAAAATTGAAAGGATCTTCGATGAACTTCAAGATTCAAAAGGATATCGTTTGTCCAACAACAATTCCATCACTTTTTTATCCTTCATAACTCACCTCGCTTACCCAAAATTTTCACAAATTTTTTTGAATCAAATCTGAAAGGTTTCTTCTTTTAACGGAGGAAGCAATTTGAAATTTTAAATTTCTTCATTCTATTAGAATTTTCCTAAAGCAAAAGAGAAATTTGATTTTCTTACTAATTTCCATCGAACAAATTAAAGATGGACTAGAGAAATGTTTTTACTAATTCCATCGAACAAATCAAAGATGGATTAGAGAAATGAAAGGTTGACTGTGAGGAAAAGGAGCTTCATTTGATGAGTTGCATGAATAAAATTGCAGAAGAAAATTTATTAATGGAAAAAGAAATTAGCATGCTGTAAATCTGCTCAAAGATAACGGCGATCAAGCAATAAAAGCGTAATTTATGGAATTTAATTAATTTAAGATTTTGTTCCTTTTTTAGCGCAACATTTTTTTTTTGTATTAGAATTAATGTATCTGGATGATGACTCGTGTATCTGGAAGTTACAAATTTTAAGGGATTATTGTAATTAGAAAAAAATAGGGATGGAATGTAATTTACTTTTTACACTATGAGATTTATGTAAGTTATACTAAAATTAATCAAGTATATATTGGTGCACTTGATACCTAGATACAAGCCCAAACCATTTATTATGGAAATAATATGTTATAACTTAATATGCATCGATACAAGTATATTTTTACTAACTCACCAAAGAATAAGAGGGTATTTGAATTGGATTAAAAGCTGGTAAATCTACTTTTAGTCAGTTTTTCACTTCTAGCAGTGTTTGATAAATACAAAAATAATTTAAAATAAATTTAAAATCAAAAGTAAATCTCCTTCTCTATTTTACTTTTTGATTTAAAAGTCAATCTAATTTAATTTTTTTGTTTTTGACTTAAAATTTATTTTTTAAAAGTTAATCCAAACAAGTTCTAACTCTTTATATTATAGTAATAGAGAAAAAGGTAATCTATTAATTACGGTATGCTCCTTTTCTTTAATTTAGTTATATACTATTCATAATTATTTTTTACGATAATGAGATAAATAAATAAAAAAATATATAAGCACGACAATATATAAGCATATAACCAGAAATCTAGGAGAGTTGTCTATTCATCATGAATTTTTTGAAATAAATAAGAAAAACATTAAATCAGTGAGTCATGGTTCCATTGTATTTATGTTCATCAATTTTCAATTGTCAGAATGAATACTTAGATAATATATCTGTCTACGTACCCTACAAACAAGAGGGATTCATAATTTTGAATATTTTTTTTAAAAAAAAGACGCAGTTCATTTAATTTTAAATAATTTTTTAATATAAATTTAAATTTTTAATCAAAACTGTTGAATTTTATCGAAATTTGATACAGTGGGTGCATATATACACCGCTGATGAAATTGATAGGTAAGTATTTTTGGGAGTCTATAATAAGCTGATGCAATTATAAAGTTGATCACGTGTTGTCTCTTCACAAAAGCTTATTTGTACGTACTGATTAGATGTAAAACTTTTGGCTATAAAATTTTCAAAAGAATTTCCCCAAAAATTTACAAAAATAAAAAAGTAACATATAATTAAAGGATTTTTATAATTTCTTGTAGAAAAGGTAATTAAATTTATACACCAATAACAAAAAATGTGAAATTAGTAATCGTACTTCATTTTCAAAAGTGCTTTTATGTAAACATTTATATATCATGGTGTATCGTTTAACTATAATATTATGGAAAATAGCATTCTCAATGAAAATAAAAGATATTTTATGTCTTGATTATGTGTATTAAACCTCTCTATCATTAATAATTCATTTTTATAATAATATTTTATTATGATAGTCTAGTATTCTTTGGAACTGATTTTATGTTATATAATATATTATTTATAATAAGATTTTGTTACGGTAGTCAATATATAGTTGGACAAACAATATTATTTTAGGAAAAAACTTAATTCAAACTAGTATAATTTTAAGCTTTTCACTTCAGTTTTACTACATTTTTTGTTTAAAAAAAAAATCGAATTACTATTCTTTAGTTGTGCACTAAGTAAATTCGCTCCTGCCGCACAAGTATGTAAATTTCACTAAGAATATGAGAAGGCATTGATAATAAGAATCAACCATTCGCTTTTTTTTACGAGATAATACCTACGAAATTAATTTAATCATTTTTATAAATAATATACACATAAATATCTATAACTTATTTAATTGATAATAGGCTTGAAGTCTCACTTTATAAGACTATATGACATTTAAATACAGTTATATAAATTGAGACAGGAGAAAATTTTTAAGTACTAAAAGTTTTCTTTAAAAAAGAAAATTAATAGATATAATTGCTTTTATGTGTATAGCACGTGTCCTTTCCTAGTAATTACGAATAGTCAATCAATTGACGATTAACTATTTCCATTTTCAATTGTGGGGGTTCAAATATCACGCGGATTAGTCTAATCGTATTTTCTAATCACAGATCTATCAAAGTTATTATAATATTTATTAATTTTAAAATACAATTCGAGTTAGATTTCTTAATAATGAGGTAGATGCCTACGTGAATATCAAAAATACTAAAGCATTATAAATAGTAACTTGTGTAGTTATATACGTATATATTTTTACACTATTAAATAGTATAGAGATAAAAAATTCTACTAAAATTTGATATTATTATGATAATTTTGATCAAAATTCGAATATATTCAGATATTTTTCCTGAGATATTACTTAAATTTTTGCTGGACGTTGATTCAGAGAAATTAAGCCAATAAATAAGCAGACACTTTATCAAAGATCTTCGTGATTTTATCAAGAAAAAAAAAAGGTTATGTATATGAACAGCTTTAGAAACAGTAATTTATCATCCTTTATATCTACCTGAGACAGTGAGAAATAGTGATATTTTTGTCTATATAAATTTATACTTATATATATTTAAAAAAAAGTTGGAATCTTGTGTTAAATGAGTAATATTTTTTTTTTTAGATAAGAATCTATCTGAAATAATATTTATATCCTATAAAGGTAAGAGTAACACAGTAACGTTATGCATATTTCTACTTCCTCATATTATCGTATCGATAGAATTATACTGAATATATGTTATTGTTAAGAAAGATAAATTTGAAGTTAATGTATTTTCTCCTATCTTCTTTTTTTCTATGTGAAAAGATAAATATATTCATAAACTATGTGAAGTGACATGTATATCCTTTTTCGATTAAAATTGGGCAATTTGTGATGCTAGTTATATTTTTTTTACTAGTAAAAGGTTAAGTAGGTTAATTTTAGCGTGATTATTAATGTTTATACATATCATTCATTCAATTAGACAATATCAATATTTTACCTAATACTATAGTTCAGAAGCATATACATATCATTCGTTCAATTAGATAATGTCAATATTTTATCAAATACTATAGTTCAGAAGCAAATTTAAACATTTACCGATTAGTAAATTAATTAATTGTGACGGCTAAGACCAATTTAACGAGTCTAGAAATAAATGAATATAAAACATGTAAACATAAAAATATTGTTTCCGATAAACCTGACATATTGGATATTCAATTCTGGAGAAAGAGTTTTAAAGTCCACCTTACTCATCACAAATTATGGAACAAAGTCTTATTATATAGGCCCTAATGTATAGTATATACTATTTATAATATTCCACTTACATATCATGAAAGTGACACCCAAAAAAAAAAAATTATACTTCTAGCTTCATCATCTGATAATTCATACCATATCCAACTTTCCACTAACCTATAGCTAGTCAAAATAAATATCATGTTAAAGAATATTTCACAGTATAGTCTGACACCAATAATTGTTATTGTTTATCTTTTAGGGTTTTTCATCACATATTTTTGTTGAGATTCGATTAAATTCACAATTTATGTAAAAAAATTTAAAATAAGAATTAAACGCTCTCTAACAAATCAATATCATATCCTAGTTGTGAACATATTATATCAAAAAATATTTTTAAGCGGAAATAAATCAATATATTAGTAAAGATTAGTAATGTAGTCTTTACTGGTATTAGTTAAGTGTCATTAGATTCAATTTCGCTTAAGACTTTAGAAACATAAATGAAACTATGCATGTCAATTGATTAGGTGATTTTGGATTAACTTCTGAAACTTTGAGTTGTGTTACTCTATTTTTGTTGTTGGTAATGACTAGCCATGAATTCTGTCAAATGCTCGCTAAAATTGTTGAGAATATCATTAACTAATAAAAATATATTTTTTTAATAGCTTAAATTTTTAAATGAAATGATCATACACTTAATATGGTATCAGAGTAGACAGAGATCTTGAGATCTAATCTCACCGCCATCTAAATTAAAAAGAATTTTCACGTGTTTGATCCATGAAAAAAAAATCAAATCCGCACGTGAGGAGACGTGTTGAGAATATCATTTACTAAGAAAAAATGTGCTCTCTAACAACTTAAGCCACGATAAACGATTAGGCCAAAGTGGTTGGTGAAGTCGTAATTTCTTTCTCTTCTTGCTAACGAGAAGTTTGACTTCACTTGCTTATCGATGATTCAAATTTAAACATATATATTCTTTAGACTTCTTATGTGCATTTTTCACCTGCCAAAAGTTATTCATCAATTACAAATAGTTATCTCTTCACACATAGTCTTCTCATGTATATTCATTTTAAAAATTGTTTTCCTAATTAGTCAAATAATTATAAACATTAAACTCAAAATCATTTGACCACTTAAATTGTGATACACATGTATGTATAATACTTTTCTAGGTTAATTACTAGAATATGCTAATTAAACAGCTAGAAAAATGTGATTAGTGATTCCCTGTCCTTTTAATGAAGATTATAATGGAGATTATATTATGAAAGATTGTGGGGGCCGGGATAATGTTGACAAAAATGTCACCAATAATTGTATCTTAGTAAGAAAATAATGTATAGTTAATGGTAATGAAAACGAAATTGTTTGGTTCAAAAAATAAAACATATGTACGAAGAAAAGAGAAGCACATAAAGCAACTATCATGTGGCCCATTTCTTGTCAAATCAATAGGTCCTTTTGATGTGATTTTTATCTCATAATACATTTTCTTCTATTCCTTTAACCTTTGTATAATCTTTTCAATAGTTGCCACAATTTTTGGCTACAAAAATCGATCAATCACAATCCATTTCAAGAATTCCACTTGAAAAAGGAAAAAAAAAATAATATGTCAAATTTTGATAGAGGCAAAGAATTGGTTGAGGGATCATCACCTGCTACGCCTAGTCGATATGAGTCTCAGAAACGTCGTGATTGGAATACGTTTGGTCAGTACCTAAGAAATCAAAGACCACCCGTTTCCATTTCCCAATGCAATAGCAACCACGTGCTGGAGTTCCTTAGGTACCTTGACCAATTTGGGAAGACTAAGGTTCATTTGCAAGGTTGTATCTTTTATGGTCAACCCGAGCCCCCGGCTCCCTGTACTTGTCCGTTAAGACAAGCCTGGGGGAGCCTGGATGCTCTCATCGGGCGGCTCAGAGCCGCCTATGAGGAGAACGGTGGCTCCCCCGAGACAAACCCTTTCGCGAGCGGCGCGATTAGGGTGTATCTAAGGGAAGTGAAAGAGTGTCAAGCAAAAGCAAGAGGAATTCCGTACAAGAAGAAAAAGAAGAAGGCTAGTGAAAGCAAAGGAGATGATGATTGCACTTCTTCTCACCCATTTTCTTGATCCAAAAAATGGTAAATTTTCTAACTTTTCTTTAATATTTGATTGCTTAGTTAATATACTTAAAAGGGGTTTTTATTTTTTATTTATTAAAACCATATAATAAAATATATGCAAAATTATATGATTAGGCTAATAATACTATCCCTAGAGACCAAATATAATGGGATAAAGAGGCATCTTTACATATAGATCCAAACTTGAAAAATATAGCAATACAAAGCTAGTTGAATATTCTATAGATTAATAAGAACTAGTATATGATAGATGAAACAATATCATAGTTCTATCTATATATAATCCAATAAAGTTGAACTTTAATTATATGTTGAACACTAGATTTCCGTGATCTAATTGGGAAATTAAAAAGTTTAAAGTTTGGGGTTGATTTCTTATATGTTCACTCGATTAATAGTTAGTTATTATCTCAGAAAGTCAATTTTCTTCAATGAAACAGACTTAACGAAAAAATAACTATTAGTTGAATACTAATCATCTGAAAAATCAATTTGTTTTAACTTTCGCACCATAATAGGAGAAAGAAGCAAATTGCGTTAATCTTAAATCTTAGCTAATGAATTTTGATCGATCATCGACCATCAATTGGGGAATTAAAGTAGAAAACATTTAGCTAATCAATATTATTCACCTCAAACCCTAGAAGTGATGGATAATTATGCAAAAAAATTCATCATTTTTCTTACCTAAAAGTCTTGATTAATGCCACAATGTTAAAAGTACTATACACTTGCACCTCAAAGTCTTCGTAGAAATAGTCAATTTATTATTATGTAATCCATGATATCACATATTCGAATCGTACAACAATCTCTTACAGAAATGTACTTGGAGAAGGCTTACAAACAATAGACTCTAATTGGTCCGACCCTTCCCTGAATCCCGCACATAGAACCATACATTATACCTTCATGAAAACTAATAAGAGTCTTCATTCAAGAATTTGGCAACTATTCATGGTATATAATATGTCATCCTTACATTTTTTTTGTTTATATTCTTTTGGGATTCTGGAGATTTTGTGCACCCCACATATAGTCATTTGAGGTAACATAGGCTTTTTACATTTTTAATATAACAAGCATCTTAGAATTGACATTTTTTAATAGTTAAATTTATGTCCTATTCCACCTGAATCAATCAATCTATAGTAATTTACTCCACCATGCAATGCTCCCTCTCTTTATATTTTTAATTATTTATGAAAAAAGTGCGTTTTATAATGGATTTTTAAATCAACAGAATCATAATTGCAAATCTTTCTTATGTACGAGAAATCATAATATATAGTATTGATATTTCTCCAATTTCACGGTAACATTAATATATTACATTTCCTATTAGTGCGCATAGATAGATATAGGAAACAAATCTAGCAGTATTCATCTGAATCCATAACTTTAAGTCTACATCTAAATTTATTCATATAACATAAACTAAAATTATTGAACTATGAATTCATAACGCAAGTTAGGTAACGAATTACTAATAGATCACCTTAGTATTAAATTAGGTAACGTAATCGCGATTCCACTTCTATAGATATAAATCACCTTATTATTGCAAGGGTAATATTGATATTTGAATGTTCAATATTGTTGTTTATTCGTCCTTTGTATCTTTACAAGATTGCTCACTGTCTGTATTAGATCTTTGTGGGGGCATCACACTTATTCTTTATTTGTCAGAATGCTCTCTATATATATTTTTTTTCATAAAAATTAATAATTATGTACTATAGTCTGTATGACATATTCCTATTTCCTCCATTATCGAAGTTGTTGGTTTCTAGCTGCATTTTTTGTCTTCTATTCGCTTCATTTATATGTTCATATCATTCAACTAATATATAATTTTCAAAAAAAACATATTTTTTATCTAGTTGATTATAGTATCAATGTTGATTTTATGTGTTTGCTTCTAGTTTTAAAGATATGAATGACTATTTGTTACAAATATATGTGTTATGTTAGCGTCCACTATTTTAAGCTCGTAGCTTCCTAGCTTTTCTTCTAGACTATAGCAAGTATAAAATGGTCAAGCAAATGAAAACTTATAGTATAAAATGAAGATGAATTTACTTCTATCATGTCAAGTAGGCTTAATTAATTAACATATATAAATGGCAATATCTTGGTAGAATTCTCAAGTTATTAGATAAAGATGATTGAAAAGGTAACATTATTTGATACTTACTAAAGTTATCTAATGGTAAGAAACCTAACAATTCACCCTTATAGTGCTTCTATCCCTCTGCGATGCCTCTGTCAGATAAGCAGGACTGACAAATTTTTAGGTTGACAAGCTTCTGAAGATGAGGTGCATATAAAATGAGAGAGGAAGAAAAGGAAAGGAAAGAACTTATTATATAAGATATAGTTTAAATCATATGGTACAAATATTTTTTTTAGGAATTGATATGATATATCCCTAAAATAAGTGCATAAGGGCCTAGGTCCAAATTATCTCACTTGGGAATCTGAAATTCTGAATTTGATCCTTTTTATATAACCAATCTCTTAGCATCCCCTTGCTAGCTTCTTTTCCCTAAATCTCTCAAGCAATACATGTCATAAATTTGGATCATAACAAATTTGATATCAGAACATGTTCTCCCTTAATGCAATGGTGGAACAAACTTTTGCCAGGACCTTGTTATGGTTTCCGGTTATGAATTTATTTATGGGATGCTGCAAGATAAAATCTGAAGTTTTCTTTTTTCCATCTCTGGTGCTGGTTCGTTAAGAGAGAACCTACGATCTCTTAAATTTGAAGTACTCAAAAACTTGACTAGTTTTCTGCTTATCATTTCACTAAGTACAAATTACATTAGATACAACCTGATAGATTAACTATCCATCTGAAAATAAGGAAGTAACTTCCTACTACAACGAAAATGAGAAAGTGGAGAAATAACTTCTTTACTGCTATACAAAAATAGAAAAAATAAGTAACTAAAAAGTTGTAGTAATCTATTGCAAACAAAAATAAAAAATAAAAAACTTAATTCCTTAAATCTTGTATGTATAAAACATTGGTAGACTATAAGGGCTGCTAACAGACCTTGGGTCTCTAAGTAGAGGTGTATGTGACACCTTGACGGAAGGCGGTCAAGCGGGACTGAAAGATTTTTAGGTTGACAAATTAGTAACTATTAGGTGTACATGACAACTTAAGTAAATACTACTTTGATATCGGAGAGAAGGAAAATACAAAATTTTATAAGACATAATATAAATTTATATGATACAAACTTCTAAGGCTCGATATAGCATAGTCCAAAAGACATGTCTTTAGACTTGAGTCATGACACCCTAGGTCTAGTATTTTGATTCTTTTTCATTCCTTTGCTTCAACTTATGCTTTTTCTTACAAAGAGTTTTAGATATACACGTCAAACAAATTAATACGATATCTATCGATAAGTTAAATCTACTTAAAATGTAAAATTTATAATTTAAAAAATAAGAGTAATTATCTATTCTAACTAGTGACCGGTGTAGAAATTTTTTATATTGATGATCATGAATATAACTTATACTTTTTATACTTTTGAAATATATATCTTAAACTCGATTTCTATGGAGTTTAAGTTATATGTACATTGTTAGTACATATCCTATAGAAGATCCGATTGTATAAAACATTTTTTCTACCATTATAATATATAAGTATAAAGTATAATAATAATAATGACATATTCGATATTTTCTTACAAGTGGGGTATAAAAGATAGGAGATACACAAAACTGTTTCCAAAAGACCCTAGCTCGATTTAAAAGATTTATAGTTTTCTGATTAAATTCACTAGAAATTCAAATCTAATTATGATTACATTTATATATTATTATTTTTCTTGTTTTTTCTTTTGCAGAAAAGTGATGAATTGTGTCTTCATGAGAAGGTTATTGCTGAACACTTAAGGGATTTGCTATATACATATATATATAGCACTGGAAGAATTATGTCTCATATTTATTAAGTCACCATTTGGTTTTTTTTATATATAAAAGTGCCTTGATTTCTTTTTTTTTCTGCTAATTAATTAATTAGCAGTCATGTTCAATCAGAGGCATTTTCTTCAAATTATTACTGCTTAGTAATTTAAATATTCTACTGTTCTTTCCCATTATATTTCTCAGTTGTTTGTGAATCCTAAACTAGTTCTATTGTAAGATGATTATTATAAACTCTTTTGTACAATTAAGTGATCAATAATTTGAATCCAAACCCTAGTGTACGTATATTACGTTGTTTATGCTCCTTTAATTTTATATTCTCGCCGTCTCAATTTATCTGATGCACTTTGACTAAACACAAAATGAGTATTTATGTGATTATATTTAGATTATCTCATGATAATGAAAGTTTAAAGTATAATTATTTTTACATATAAAATCAAAAGTATCATTCTCGTCGTCTCAATTTATCTGATGCACTTTGGCTAAACACAAAGTGAATATTTGTATAATTATATTTGGATTATCTCGTGAAAACGAAAGTTTAAAGCTAAATTATTTCTATATATAAAATAAAAAGTATTATTCTCCTTTTTTGGAACAGACTAAATAAAATCATAATACATATACATTTTAGAAACATTCTCATCTGCAAATGGTCTTAGTTCTCAGATAAAAAATTAATGGAAAAAATCTGTAGAATAGCAAATAATTAACATATATTAGCAAGTATAGCTACATAAAGAAAATTAAATTACAATTCACGGCTATAGTTTCTTCAATTTTTGTTATTCGTCTGATTTATAAAATTTATTATACATCGCGAAGGTGTATAATTCATTTTTTGATTGTATAAATTCATAATATTGTATGTGCTAATTACCCTAACTATTTGTATACGATTTATGAAAAAATCATAATAAATTACCTTGATTGTATATTGGCAAACAAAATATACAAATAAAGTTCTAAAAAATTCTTAAATATATAAATACAGAATTTGTGTATATATACTTACCCTATTTGCATGCATAAATATACAAACTGTACACCGTCCATAGCAAACAAAACTATAGCTATAGAGCCTTGTGTCTATTATATTTGCTATTTCTAAAGTTTTCTCAAATTTTGTAGGGAGGCCTTCATCGTTAATGTTGAATTGTTGATGTTTTCATTGTTACAACATTACTACTGAAGTCATATTTATCCCTGCCACTAAGCTTTTAAATTATTATGAATGTCGAAAAAAGATTTATTGGATATGCCAATAAGTTAATTAGTTGAAAAGATTGAGAAATAACATATATAAAAGTTATGCGATTAAATTTGAAGACAAATAAAATTGTAAAAATTATTTGAATGGGTGTCTTCTAATAAATAATTACGAATTTTAGCTATACTTTTTATTTAATATCGTTTATAACAATACTATGTTAAATCTGTTATATGTATTAAAAGTGAATTAAGTATGCAATATTTATGTATTATAACTATTTTTAAAAGTATATTATGCTTTTTTTGGTAAGAAGTTCACACATTGTATTATAAGTGTATTAAAATGTATTATCCATCAATTAAACTTGTATTATATGTGAATAATAAATTGTTCTTTGTAATATGAATTAAAAGTGATCAAGTGAAAAAAAATATCATTGCTATAATAATAAATATTTTTTATTTATTGTATATTTATATAAGTTACCCAAAAATAATTATACTATCACTATATGAGGAGTGTATTTTTGGGTTAATTAGCTTTAACTCAATAACTTATATTAGAATAAATAGTTTGAATAAACATATGAATAGGAATACCGGCCACTTGCACCTTAACAAATCTAAAGAAGAGATTATTGAGTGTATCGATAGAATTTATCTCAAAGCTATATATACTTAATGACGTTGAATCATATTTGAGATAAAATGAACAAATTCTAACCCCAAAATCCTATATAGGTCAATTAGTGATATAATTATAGGTTTAATTTTTGTGTTTCATAAATATTACTAGTTCATTTGTGATGGATTTGTTGATTGAAAGGTGCATATTATTTCTCAATTTCATTATATTTATGCGAATATTAAATATTATGACAGGTGAAAACTATTCACTTATCTACAAAATAATATAAATTTTAGATTAAGATGGTTTGAATCAATAGGTTAATTATTATCAAAAGCTTTATCAAGAAATTACTACTTGGGGTTGTAAATCCTAACCAATGGAGACAATTAAACTCGTCCAACTCTTACCAAATTTTAATTTTTTTTGTCTACTTTCTTTTAATTTATTTAATTACTAAATTAAAGTTAATAATCTATTCAACAAATATATAACACATCAAACAAAATAAACTTATTTTTTAAAAAAAATAGTTTGATAAAATTTCTTTAGTTTGAGATATATAATAATCAATATTTAATATTAACATGAGCTGAATTTGAACAAATTAAAATTAACCAAATTAATAAATGTGAGGGTCATTAACCCATCTAAACTTTGACACCTTAGTGGAGTCCTATCTTCTTAAAGTGGTAATCAGGGTGTCAAATGGGCTGTTTAGATTGAAATTAGAGAAATTAAAAATGAGTTGAAATAGAAATTGGGTTGGATCTTGACCCGCCTAAGTTTTGTTTGAGCTCAAATGGGTTGAGTTTAAATGGACTAAAAAAATGTATTGAGTTTATAGCCGTTCAATTTGATCCGATTAATATCAATAATTTTAAAATAGTGATATTTAACTTTTACAATCACAATGCAAATTTCACCTCAATTTTTTTTTATAAAAAAGTAACAAATAAATAGATAAATCAACATTTAGGAAGATCATATTTCCGTGAGCTAATTTTGTCACCCTTAATAAATATACTTCACCCAAAATCAAGCACATGGACTGTTGAAGCTGAAAAAAGTTATAATTCAATGTCCTAATAGCCTTAAATATTAGTTTAGGGACTACATTAAACTTCAAAAAGAGTTTTAGGACTTAAGTGACCATCTTTCTCGTCCAAAATATATTTCTTCTTCTTCAAGGCTCAAGCACAAGAGAAGCATCAGTGGAGAAGAAGCTATTTCTGCAAATCCTCTTTGCTGCTGAAACTTTGCATCTTCATCTTCAACCTCTCGATCGTATGTGAAATTTGATCTCTTATGCAATCATAGATATAAATTGTCACAATGTTTTTTATTTTTCGCTTTAATTTACTTAGGTTTTATGCTTTTTTCCTTGCTATAGAAATTATTCCTGTGTTATTTGATCCTTTTTTGGTTACTTTTTTATGTATTGAATAAAGTAGATTGTGCACATTTTCTGATTAAATACGTGAATATTTCAATTTTTTGTTATACGAATCAGATATGAGAGAGATTAATCCGGGAGCAGCATACTTCGTTAGATCCCTGCAGCATTGTTAAAATTTAGAGATGAATATTAGTTTTAGCGAAGTAGAAAAGAACTGGAATATTTATTGGTGTTCAGTGAAGTTCTGGATATCGATTTTCGGTCTATTTACCTTTTGGTGAATTAGTTAATCATGGTTTAAAATAGTGAATTTGCAGTTTCAGTAATGATGTTAGTTAAGCTAGTGATTCTACTGTCTGACTTATACTGTTTTTGCTCGGAACGTTATCATTTTACAGGTTTTCAACCGGAAATTAGTCCATAAGGCAATGGGTGATAGTCAGTATTCTTTCTCACTTACAACTTTCAGGTATAGGTTTATGAGATAGAACTTGTATGTATTGGATCAATTATATAGTTTCTACTCAATTTTGATGTCTGATATTGTAATATGCTGTGGCATAGTCCATCTGGAAAGCTGGTTCAGATTGAGCATGCATTGACTGCTGTTGGATCTGGCCAAACATCATTGGGAATTAAAGGTAACTCAAGGTCTAATTTAAATGCAAAGTTACTGATATGGCAATAGCGTTAACATATGTCTGCGATTATGTTCTATTCAGCATGTTCACTTGCTTTGTATTATAAAAAAAGTTAACATAGAGAATGCCGAACAAGTTAACTCTGAAATATTTGAAACCAAATCTTGTAACATCGTTTTACTTCTAGTTGTTGATTTAAATGCTTTTGGTTCTGTAACATAGATGACTTGCATCCCATACTGGGATTTTTAATTTAGTGAAGACTGAAGAATATAGTTGTGACTTTATAAGCCAATAATACTATAATAGGTTACACATGTCCTTCAGGTATTGTGGTGTGATTCTACTTCTCATTTAAGAGTTCCTCCTGGAGAAGTTTCAAGCTTTTGTTTTCCTAGCTCGAATAATAGTTGTGAAGTTCTTGTAGTGATTTTATATATCCAACTGTTTGATTGCAGCTTCTAATGGTGTTGTAATTGCTACCGAGAAGAAATTACCATCTATCTTAGTTGATGAAGCATCTGTAAGTATATTCCGTAAAGTTTATCCTCTGTTGTCTATTTACGATAATGAATGTTCCTTGTAAATTATAGTTGCCAGACTGACTGTTGATAGCTAATCAAATATAGTGGTGCTCTTATTTTTCTCTCTAAAGTTGATTCTAGTGCTTTATTTTTATACTCTTAACTTTTTGTTGATAAAAATTTCCAATGACTGTGTTGGTGTGAGTAGTAGTTTGCAGTTTAATAATAAGTTAGGCATAAACGAAGATATCTTCTGTTTAGTTCCATCTATGAGTACCTGGTCTGATATCCAATTGAGCTTCATCAAGATTGAAACAAATGATGATTTTTTATTAAGTTGAGATAATTAGTCTGTTTGAATTTGCGTATGCATTGAAAATATATAAATTTTTAGTAATGTTTACTTTACTGCTCTGTAGAGTTATATTCTAAATTATATTCACAAAAGCAGTTAGCCAGTCACCAGGTTACAACATACCAACAAGTGCATTCATGTTTGTAGCCTTTGGTGTTAAATTAGTATATTCTGTGGTTCGGTGATACTTATTTCTACCTATCACGTCTTGGGACTGCATGGGCATTCCAAGTGTCTTTTTGTTTTTGCTTTACATTCCTTAACCTTTGCCATGTTGCGTCTTCCTTGTTTACCCTTCTATACCTGATTCTTTGAAATGTATAACAGGTGCAGAAAATTCAGACTTTGACATCAAATATTGGAGTTGTGTACAGGTACAATCTGTTATATGATAGAGCACAAAAAATTTCCTATGCCCATGGTGCTTTGTCCATAGTTGAATTGACAAATCGATTGGCTATTTGCCTTGCTTAGCTAGTTGCTATTCATTAGAACTTGTAACTAACAACTTGTTATACATGGAAGGATGGTACCTATGAAAGCTGATGGTTATTCTCTTGCTCTTGGTTCTACTTCTGTTCTAAATTATCTTACAATGTCAGTAAAGCATCAATATATGCCTTGCAAATGGTCTTAGTTCTCTGATATATCCTTCCACGGGATGTTTTTATATGTTCTTGTGGTTATTGCATTACCTCTGGTGATCTCTCTACTACCAAAATTTACTCCTTGCAGTGGCATGGGTCCTGATTCTCGAGTTTTGGTTCGGAAAAGTAGGAAGTCAGCTGAGCAATATTACCGACTCTATAAAGTATGAGTTAGCTTTTATCAAATCTCAATTCTATGATTCAAGTGCAGTATTTCCTTAATGATTCAAGTGTAATGTTACCACTCTGCCGGGTGATATTTGTACAGTTGATGTAACTGTCCTACTATTTTGCAATTTAAGATGCTTCTTCTTTGTATTGATGCTAACATATAAAGTCGCTGTCTAATCTTGCTCTTGCTATACGGAGGCAGAGGTTTTCTATTGGAGCTCCCTTTTCCTCTAACCTGCTTTGTTTGTTTCACTCTAGTGCTTTAATGTGATGTTGCTTTAACATACTTTGTTCCTTCTATATTTGCCTGATTTATCTATGTGGTGCATAGGAACCAATCCCTGTCACTCAACTGGTGAGGGAAACTGCTGCTGTCATGCAGGAATTCACCCAATCAGGGTAAGCACTCTTTTATTCCATACTTCCACTTCACTTGGAGGATCCTATAATATGTGCTGATCATATTTTAAATATCGAGAAACATGGTCAATAAGCATTCGTATTGTCAATCCCAACTTGTTTGGACCTGAGGTCTAGTTTTTGTTGTTGGATACCATTAGTTATCACTGACAAAACAATTCTATTTGTTACGCATTATTCATTAACAATATTTTAAGATTAATAACATTCCTCTGTTTGCATTGTTATTTCTTACCTAGGGTTAGTAGGTGGATTTTTGAGTTTGGGTTAATATCTAAAGGAATCGTTGTTGGATTACTGGGGCTGCACAAGCCTCCTTTATATAGGATGGAAGCAATGTGTACTACAGTTGTTTTAGTCATTTCTAATTTTTAGCTACTCTCCGGAAGCATTTCTGGAAGTGGAGGTTAAACTTGGCCTCTAAACTTTTTGGATCTCTTGGATGGGCTCTCTTTTCATGTTAGAATATGAATTATTTGTTCTGTTGACGAAGATCAACACTTCAGATTCATCAGACTATCAACTGTAGGGCAGGCAAAGCCATATCTTTCTTGAAACTAATCCAGATGCTCATCTGTATCTATTCGTGATTTTCTTTTGGATGTTCAAGAAAGAGAACATTTTTAGTCTTCTTGGGCAATCCCTTACTTTTGTTTTTCTGTTTTCTCCGGTACAGTGGTGTAAGACCATTTGGTGTTTCACTCTTGGTTGCGGGTTTTGATGACAAGGGTCCACAACTATATCAGGTATGTTGTCTATCAGTGCTGGTGATCTCTCTGATCACTTTCTGTTCTTGAGGTGTCTAATTTGGTGATCTATACTTCATGAGGTGAATTTACATAATTTGTATTGATGTTCTTCATGGTTTTTACTTGTGGGAGCTTTTATTCTTTGTAAATTTTGTTTAATGAGCTGCAGCCTGCAGGTTCCTTTGTTGCTTGAACTCTTTTCATGTTCAGCTGTTTTTTTCTCATTTTAGGTGGATCCATCTGGTTCGTACTTCTCTTGGAAGGCTTCAGCAATGGGAAAGAATGTCTCTAATGCCAAGACATTCCTCGAGAAGAGGTGAATCCTTATTCATTTAAAAAAAGTTGATCGTTTATTCATAAAATATAACCTCCTTTTTCTTATTTTTAAATGCTATATTTTTACATTTACTGGTCTACAATCGAAGTTACTGTCTGATTTTATGTAACAATTACCAGTTTTAGAAAACTCATCTTGACCAGCTACCTCATGAGTTTGTAGCCCTAATAGTTTTGGTTAAACAAGAACAATAATCTCTCCTCAATAACCCACAGCTGTCTAATTCTTCATCCATCATTGATGGACTGTCTTGATCTTTTACTGTGCACCATCTTTATATCAACCTGCTACTGCTTCTTGCACTTCCTCTACTTTTACCAAAAGTTGCAAAAAGTAGTTGGAACAGCTTTTATGCAAGGGAGACATTCTTCACTTTGTGAGTATGTCAATGATTTGCATCTGTTCTATTCTATTACTCTGGATGTGCTAAGGGTTATTATGCGAACCGAGTCGTAATTTATAAGCCTCATGGCATCAGAAGATGGGAGGGGGTGAAAAAGGAGGAAATCTTTAATGGCATGGGTTTTATTGCATTTCTACAAATGTGCTAGGAAGAGAATTGTCGGTAATGAACAATTGATTTGCTTGAAACAAGTAGCCAGCAGAGGGCTTCTGCCCATACTGCTTTGTGACATCAGTTGGTGCTGGCGATTGGAGTTGTAGGTCAAACTTTGACATACCTCTGAAGGATGTTAACCATTTTTCTGTCCCACAATGTCAAATGTTGTCTGCATGTTGGAACATTGTCTCATTGGCCAACTACAAAGCCTATTAATTTGGGGTGCTTTTCAACCCGTTTGATTACTGGTGAAGTATTATTAATGTAAATCATAACGTTCCTGTTCCACTCAGATACACGGAGGAAATGGAGCTCGATGATGCTGTACACACTGCTATCCTGACATTGAAGGAGGGGTAAGATTAATTTATTCCTCTATGCAGGAGCTGTCTATTCTATATGAAAATATCCCCTTTGATGGGACATGTGTTTTTTCGACCCTCTAGATGATTTTGGTGTCCTCTATATTCACATAATGTTTGTTGGCACCACAAAAAAAAGGGATTTAAATCTTGTTCGTCATGTTAAATATATAGTATCAGAAATATCACGCACTTGAACTTGTCCAGAATTGCGAGACCATTCCTATTGCTTGCTTGTTGTGCAGTAATGGTTCTCAATGCAAAGTTTCTTTATCGACGTTCTGCCCCCCTCCCCTCTCCCTGAACAATAATAGTAAAAGATTCCTCTAAAATAACTCATATTTGGTGTGCTAATCCAGATTTGAAGGACAGATCTCCAGCAAAAACATTGAGATTGGAATTATTGGAACAGACAAAGTATTCAGGCAAGTGTCTTCTTGTCTTTAAAGTTTTTAACATGAGTTCACTCTGTTAGCCGGTTACTAAAACAGTCGTTCATCTCCTTGCAGAATTCTCACTCCAACTGAAATAGATGATTACCTACAGGAAGTAGAATAGATTTTCCTTTCAGCCAAAACAGAATTGGAAGTAGTTGTTGGACAGGAAGCGCGACTAGGGGCACAGCACAAGCTCAACTATGGGAGGTTCTTGCTGGTTTGGGTATAATTTGATGTTTAATCAAAACTCAACTTGGTTCTATGTATTTTGGTCATGCTATGGTGTTATTTATGCTCTGATCTGAAAAGCTTAATATGGGCTTTTCTCAGTTTCTTAAATTCACATATTGTTCAAGTAGTACCTTAAACACATCAAAAAGAGAAAAATTACATTCATGAACTGCATGTTTAGTTTGTTTTGACAATTACCAGCCTAATAGTATCTATATCTTCAAATTTATACCGTGTGATTTATAAAAGAATAGAACCAATTTGGGATTTTTATTAAGAGATTAAAATAAAATTTGAAAGCAAATCGAAACAAATTACAACAATGTCCTTAGATCCTATTCTCAAGTTTCTCACGTCTACATAGAGGATTTTCCTTAGCCAAAGTCACACGACCAGAAGACTTGTAATCGAAAGTGCATGCATGTTCTTCAGGATACTTATGAACACTATAAAACACTCCTTTACATCGACAACTAAACCCTAGTAATCCAACTTTCTTCTTGCAAGTCATGCATCTTTGCTTAATCTTCATCGTACATTCAGTTGTACCTTTAAAATCATATTCACAAGTAAGAGATGATATCTTCTCCGATAAAACCGCGACATTCTTGGCTTCTTCTTCTTTCAGAAAAGCTTTGTAGCATTGAGAACAAAGATTGTTATTGCTTGAAGTTCCATAAAAACCACAACCCTTTGCACATAGAATTGGATCTTCTACCTTGCCACAAGAAGTCATCTTCCTTTAATTAGCACTTTCTTGTACAAATATTTTCTTTTTAGAAGAGCAAATTATATAGCAGTAATGGTGATTTTGTTTTAGTTGATGAGTGATGTTCATGGTTTTGATGGCAATATATAGAGAGGACAAATTAAGATACTATTTTATTTTCCTAATAGAAATCAAATTAGGAAAATAGCGGCTCTTTTTTTTTCCGATTCCGTTTCGGTTTAGGAATATAATTTTCCTTTCTAATATTCCTTCCGGAACACTTTATTTGTCATCCTTACTAAAAATAAATAGATATTAATGTGCATGCAAAAGAAAGAAGTATTTATTCCGTCTGCTATTGTTTGTCATGATTTCTATTTTTGAAGTCAAACTTTTAAGATATATTTTTGAGAAAAAAACATAAAATCACCATTGAAATTGTTTCGGATTTTCAAAAAGACACTTTAAATTTGAGAGTGTCCTATTACCTCATGAACTATCTAAATCTACAATAAATATACCATTTTGACTAATTTTAACACCACTCGTGTTGTCACAGCATATGGGCGCGTGAAGCACTGTTGATACAGCTTTAGACCAATGTAAAATTATCATTTGGCACTTTCAATTTGCCTTATTGGAAAAAAATATAAAAACTCATGTATTAATTATTTTTTTTTACTTTATTAAGAATAGTTTTTAATTTTTCATATCTTTTTTCTCATCTTTCCTACCATCATTAGCTTACCCATATTCATTGAGCATCCATGTCTTCCTTCATTTCTTTTTCTCTTTTTTCTTTCTGACGTTTTTTTCTTAAAAAACTAATATTATTGAATTTCTTTTTTATTTTTTGAAAAAAATTAGTTTTGTGATTTTTTTCTCTCTTACAAATCAAGATTGGGATCTGGGAGTTGTTAACTATGAAAAACTCAATTTGGGAGTAAGAGTTGGAGAAGGTTGTGATTTAAATATCAGATTTTGATTTGATAACATTTGAGTATTTAGATTTTAATTATTTGATGATATTTATTTTCATAAATAAATTAATTGATAGTAATTTGACTAAAAATTAATAGTGTTGCTGCGAAATCTGCTCAGCCACAATGAATTTCAAGAACAGCGTTGAGGTGAAGAAGAAAGAGAAAAAGAAATAACATAGTTGATGTGAAGAAGAAAGAGAAAAAAGAAAAAAAGAATAACAAAAAGAAATACAAAGAAATTAGATAAAAATAAATTAAAATTATTTTTAACACTTGGCAAATGAGTATTAGTGTGTGACATACAAATACTTTTGTACAAGTGGTATTCAGTGAAAAATGGGGTATACATTCTATCTTTAAGTTGTTTAATGGGGTAATAGGAAGTTCGCAAAGTTAAGGTGTCTTTTTAAATATTTTTTCATTATATTGATATGCAAAAAATTGCAACTTATAATACTTTTCATATAGTTTTTGATATCTAAATTTTTTGTTTAAAATATTGAATTAATGTAATCTAATTTAACTATGAAAATTTGTCAAATTAACTTTCAAAAGGCAGACAAATAAAAGTAGATAGAGAAAATACTAAAATAAAAAAAATATGACACATGAAATAGATTAGATAGTATCAGAAAGTATATTAATGTAATTCGTTTCTCATTAATCACTAAATACATGAGCTTGTGCAGTAGGTCTAATATATGTTATTTAATTCGTCTCAAATTTATATGAAAGTGTTAGAATTTGGAGATTCATTCAAATTGTTATATCATTTTAAAACATTTTAGGTTATTAGTGTAATTTATATCACTTTTTAGTTTTTAGGTAATTTTAAAATAACATATTCTCCCTTTGATCTAATTTAGGTGGCAGAAATATTTTATATGTCTTGTAGATATTTTATGTTTCAAATTATTGTAATTATATAATACTTTTATATTTTATTGTCAAATAATGAATGTTATTCATTTTGTTCAATTTTATTTGAAACTGATAAAACTTTGATTGTATAGTGTAGTTGTTAGCGCTTCGCGTAAATTCTACTAAGTAATTCATGAGTTCAATATTTTTCGGAGAAAATATATAACCCAATCAACCTATCTTAGCTCGAGTCATTATTTTAGTAATTGATTAATTAAAATAACAATATATTCATATTTAAAAGTAGGAATCAAATTAAACTAGAACTAGAAACCACTTTAATAAATTTTAATTAAGCATAAATAAGTGAATATCATCATTTATAGACACAAAAGTTTGGTGTTCATAATGAATATCAAATTAGAAGTCACCTAATTTTGATTGACTAACTTTACTTGTAGCGGTTATTTTCTACTTTTCCAACACGAATTTTTATAGGAAACATATTAAATTTTTATCGTAAATTTTTATTAGAATTGGTTTCTAAATTAACCTTGCAAAGTTATTAAGGTAATAGATCTTTATGTCCTTGTTGATTTGGTTTATTGCGGTCTTTCTTGTGTGGGAAGCATAAAAAATTAGTTTAAATAATAAATTGAAGAAAAAAAGATATTATCAATTTATTAGAATTGATTAACGAATTTGTAATTAAATATATTAGGTTGTTGATTTAATTATCAATATTATAATTTTGATTAATGGTTAAACTGATAATCTAATAATTCAATAAGATTATATTTTAATTACTATGTTACTCTTAATTATACAACAATGGCTATAGCATTATACCAATCTTATTTCTTAATTTTTTAGTATTATTTCGACGTAAACAACACAAACTAGCATCTTTATCACTATATATATAACAAAGTCTTCTCTCTTCTTGACAAAGTAGCATCTTCTCTCTTCTCAATTTTAAATTTTATTATGGCAAAGACAGAAAATTGATGTTGTTTTCATAATTTATTGCATTACTCTTCAAAATAATTATCTCTCGAACAAAAAATGATAAATGTGGAAACATGTATGCATTTATATTCTTGCTACTATTTCAATTTTATGAATATATATATAAATATATAAATATATATATANGACCAAAATAGACAATATATATCTTGTTGATTTAGTTATCGATTTAACATGTTTGCAAATGGATAAATCAAGCCAATATATATATAATCAAATTGAACCAACGATGCACACACCTATAGGAGCATCAATGAAGAACACACCCTTATTAGTAACTACTGATTATGATTAGAATATAGTTTTAAATTTTTTATTAAACAAGCAGCTCTCGTAGCTCAGTTGGTTAGAGCACCCGTTTAGTAAGCGGGAGGTCTTGAGTTCGACTCTCAACGAGAGCAAAATACACCTTTTTGTTTGTTTGTTCATTTTTCTTTCTTTACACAAAAAACTTTTATGTATTATCACACACTTTTTCATTTTCGAATACAACTCCTAACTAACCAACAAATAAAATAGCACAGTCTACCTTGTTTATGATAGGTCATTGGCTCGAGATACAACTCCCGACTAGCTAACAAATAAAATAACACACTTCACCTTGTTTATAATAGGTCATTGACTCGAGATACAACTCTTGACTAACCAATAAATAAAAGGTCATAACACACACTCTACCTTGTTTATGATAGGTCATTGACTCGAGATACAACTCTTGACTAACCAATAAATAAAAGGCCATAACATACTCTACCTTGTTTATGATAGGTCATTGACTCGAGATACAACTCTTGACTAACCAATAAATAAAAGGCCATAACACACACTCTACCTTGTTTATGATAGACGCCCTTGACTCAAGATACAACTCCTGACTAGCCAACAAATAAAATGGCACATTCTACCTCGTTTATGATAGATCATTGGCTTGAGATACAACTTTTGACTAGCCAACACAAAAAATAACACACACTCTACCTTGCTTATGATATACGCCCTTGACTCAAGATACAACTACTAAGTAGCCAACAAAAAAAAAAGCAAAGCAACTTTGATTTAGAGGTCGCTCTCTTAGGTCAGTGACAAAATGCATTATTGTCATATCATATGGCGACATAGATAGTAACCAAGCCTAAGCAAGGTTGTTGGTGAGAAATGAAATCTCATGTTGATGGGTCACTTACAACCAGTGTTTTCAAAGACGTTTTAGAGGCGGCAAGTACCTCAAGTGTTTTCAAAGGCGCTTTTGGGGCGAGCCTCCAATATTTTTCTCATAGACTTGAATGTTTTCTGTAGGTTTCTCATTACAACACATATTCAGTGCAATTTCACAAGTTGGATCTCTGTATGTTCAGGATTATGAAAATATTCATATTTTTTGCTGACCAAAAAGAACACAAACTATGGTCATCACAATCCAATGTACTAAAGTTTAAACCTTCATGCATCCACTTAGTGCATAGATAGTCATCATCAACAGCTTGAAGCTTAGAATAATATATAACTAGGAGCACAGTAAAGAAAGTCTCAACTCTCAAGTCACCATTTTCACCTAGCTGGAGTGAAAAAAAACATGTTACCTAGAGAAAGATAAGTTACAAAATTACTCCAGATTTTAAGCAGCTAGATACAAGTTCTTGAGCGACGACCATGTGTGGAACTAACATCTCTAATGCATCTTCAAAGTAGCAGACTGGTATTCATATGAAGACGCTAATCAAAATATATATGTATGTATATGGCTTGCATAAAGATCCCCGCATTAGATTGTAGAGCATGCCACCAAACCTCCATCTACAAGCAATTATCTGATCATCAAGAACACAGAGTAATTAGCTGACCACCATTCAAAAGAAAAGAGAAAAAGGCAGCATAAATGGAAAAAAACATGGTCTCTTATGCACACCGATTAACTTCATAGGTAATGTTCTATAGCTCATTCAGAAGTGCCCATCTGCAGTTTTAACGTATCAGCTAGTTTAACACGGACATGATTCGGAAAGATAGCCACAATAGTTGCCTCAATTCATAGTGAGCGAGTTTACATGAGCAACTTCTATAAGATATCGCAGAAAATGAATTGCTCTGCATCAACTCTCTCACTTAGACATGATTAACATTTATTCAGCAAAAACAATCAAGTTTTTAACCACGGGAGAAGCCCCAGTCCACATCTCCTTGATTAGTCGAAGCCCTTCCAATCATTGTCAACTTCACTCCATTGTTTCTAGCACAATGAAAGATTGAAGTGAGGCCACTAGCTCCTAGAAATCCTTAATTCCCTGCGCCTTAAGATTTATTCAGGTTCCGATTAGCTATGAAAAAGAAATCCACAAATTGCATGTCCAAGGGAGAGTTATCATAATGGAGAAACAAGATTTGAGGTAAACTGACTCAACGAGTCAAAATTTCCCCTCCCCTCGGAAACTCTGAACAACGAAGATCAAAGTAAATTCAAGGAACCTCAGAAAACCAGATACAATGAACTAACAGCTGCTAGAAAGATTATACCATCAATACCCAATAATTCACAAATCTAACAAAGACGGTATCTAACTATGCATAGTTAATACCAATCAACAATGCCTCAATCCCAAACGAAGTTGGTATATCAATCCCAAACTAGATTGGAAGTTAAACCCTCCTGTCAACATTCAAAGACTACACACATGGATACATAACTGTGTTGCTCGAATCCTCCAAGAATGCAGTACTTTTGGAGGATCTCGGCATTTTTGGGTGGTTACAGCAACATAGGATACATGCACAGGCACTTATATGAATCTAAATCACATTGAATGAAGAAAAAACACAAAAAAGAGTCGCTCACCATCTTCTAAGCTGTGTTTTAGAGCGTTTAAGCTTTTCAAGGTGCACTTGTGACTCCATAATCAGCTTCATTCTCTGTATCTCTAAGTCCTTTGCAAATTGCATTCTTTGCTTCTCCAACTCAATCATCTGCCTCTGTTTTGCCATTTCTACTCTTTCATATATCTCCGAAAATTTTCCTATTGACTCAGCTAGAATCTTATAACCCTCTACCAACCCCCCACTCTTCTTTCTCTTGATTCTACAAGTAGCAATGGCCATAGCTGATGCTGCCACACTCGACGTCTCCGATTCTTCTTTCTCTTCGTCTGAATCATCAGAGGCAGCCGCTGCTGCTGCTGCCATGGCCGAGAAATTTCTTCGGGACACCTTGTAGTCTATGGCTGCAGCTGGACGCTTCGACCGGGGACCAACTGGAATACCCAACAGTGGCGGAGGAGGCACTGGTGGCGTTCTCCATTGAAAAGGTAGCATTTCCGGCGGTGGCGATCTCCATTGAAGAGGTGACATTCCCGGCGGTGGCGCTCTCCATTGTCGAGGTGACTTTGCCTGCGTAGGCGGCATTCTCCGTTGAGGAGGTAACGTTGTCGCCGGCGGTGGTGGAGAAACTTTCGCGGTGACTCCAATGAGAACGTTGAGGCTGCTGAAGAAAGGCCAAGCGGAGATATAACGACCGGGGGATTGAGATACTTTAGCCCTCTCAGTCTTATACTTCTTCTTCAAGGTGTCAATACGGTTTTTGCACTGTATGTCCGTACGATACTGCTTTTTGATATGGCCGTGCTGTGCGTTGACAGCATCGGCGACTTCCTCCCAGTGCTGATGCCTGAGATTTCCCCGGTTAAGCTCCAAATACCTGGAACCCCATGCCTCTATCAACGTATGAGTCGCTGCCTCTGACCAGCAATCTTCTCGAGCTGGAAAAACCGGCGTCCGAGTTGACATCGACGCTGGCGTCAGCATCGGAGGTGGAGGCAGTGCTAGTAGCTTGTTGTCTCTACCCGGCAGCGGAGACCGGGAATGCGACGGAGATGGAGAGTTGTGATTGGAGAAGGGAGGAGCTAAGTGGTCGTCGTCGGACATGGTACCGGAATGTGAAACGACGGCAGCGTCGGCTGCGGAGGGATGAAAAATAGTGGAGGAATTAGGGTTAGAAGAAGTGATCGGTGAGGGGTTATCAGTATGGTTGTGTCGACGGAACATTGGGCGCCGACGAAGGTGGGGTGTAGTAGACTGTAGTGGTACGTAAGGGACTGTTTGGATTTTCAGATTTTGAGCTAATGGGCTTTGCTAGAACTATCTCTTTTGGAGGGAAAGAGAAAATCAAAACAATTTTATACTTTTTTGTGCAAATAATAATGCAAATTCTATGAGTTCTAGATATGAAAAAATTCTTTTTTACAAGGAGGGCTATCCTCCAAATAAGGCCTGTTTGGTGTGAATTCAAATTAATTGACTCTAATATGAATACCAGACATTACGGATATTAAACATTGAATAAGAAATTAAAAAAAGTTTAAACTCTCACCGAAATAAAGAAGTAATTTTTCACTTAGCACCCAGTTTATTATACCCACATGATTTTACGTTCATTTAATCAAGTAGTACTTGATTAGAAGTAGTAGTAATCTGTTATTTTACATTCATTTAATCATAATGGTTGATTAGTATTTAGTTGTAGCAGACTAGTAGTAGTAATATGTTTTTGGATCAATGTTGTACAGATATCTAAGAATAATTTACTAATATCATTTGATTTGAGGTGTAAACTAGAATAATAGTGGTTTAAGTTTCAACACAAATGATATTTCACTCTATTTCAATTTACGTGATACTATTTGAGTAGACATAAATTTAAAAGTTAAAAGGGACAGGTTTATGTTTGTTTGTCTACTTGGGGTTGGTACAGATTTACGTAAACAATTATATTGGATATTGACTTTGTATATTGTATCACCACAAGTGCACCAATATCATATTCCAAAAATGAAGAATCTTGAAGCAAAAGTAAAGTTGTCTCTATCACTTATTCGAATCGTAGAATCAATCACTAATATCTTGTCAAGGTGTCACGACCCAAAATCACGAGTCGTGATGGCACCTATATTCCCAACCAATAGGTAAGCCAACCAGCATATTTTAACAAACTTAACTAACAAGAAGTGAAAAGACAACAAATTTCCAAATCTCCAACACTGAGTTCTTATAAGTACGAATGCGGAAAACTGAAAAAAAATACTACCCAAGAAATGGTGTCATGAGTACAAGAGCTTCTAAAATACGATGCAAGTCTGAAACTAAAAAGGCAAATCTAACATAAGGGATATCCTGTCTGAATACTGAATAACAGAATAAATAAAAAATATAGAGGGAGGTGTGGGCCACGGAACAGCCAAGCAGCTCACCACAACTCCAAGACACTCCAAACTCGGACTCAAACTGCTCCTCGAGATGTGCTCCTACTTGGAATCGAATCTGCACCACAAAGAGTGCAACAAGTGTAGTATGAGTACGAAACCACGTGTACTCAGTATGTCTCATTGACCGACCACGAAGAAGTAGTGACGGGAGTTATATAAGAAAATAAATTCTTAGATTGTACAAGTATATATATATATATATATATATACACTTACTATTCAAGTTTCATCAATAAAGGAAATCAACATTTAATATTTTCTAAACACCAAACGAAACATATAGTCATCAAGAATGAATGATGGGATGAAATGCAATGCAATATGATGCCATGTAATGATATGTCTCAGAATACCCAGTACTCACTCAACCGTATATACATGATACTCCTCGGAAATACATCGAGAGTTCATGACCCATGGGGGACTCGCGAGGTCCATATACCGACACGGACGATCTCCACGTGTCTGTGCGGACGATCTCAACGCACTATCATAATATCAAACAATTTTCGCACGGACGGTCT